>NC_083411.1:48737713-48860829 GCF_020745735.1 Hemiscyllium ocellatum | reverse complement strand
ATTAAGTGATTCAGAGTCATCATCAGACATTCAATCTATAGATAACCACAAATTGAGAAATGGATTTCATAGGCCCTGACTGAAGAAAATGAGGACATTGAGAACTCGGAAAGTGAGGCTACAGACAGTGACTGCTTACGGGAGAATATCCAGGAAGAGACCAGTTGCAGCACAGGGGATGTGTCTGATCTGAATGATGAAGCAACAAGTCAGGGAGGAGACTTTTGTGATAGAAGCTGTTCTGCTGACTCTATGGACGAACTGCAAACGGAGACTTCAGCTCCACACTCACATGGTGAGATTTCTGAAGATGATGACAAAGATTCTAACACTGAAGAGAGTGATGGTGAGCCCAGTTACAAAGAAGCACTGTACCATGGAATTGAAAGACAGTTTTGAACAACCTTCAGCAGACTCCTTAGCCTCTACTCCGACCCTTTCTAAATGCTTTGCACGTTTTACAAAGGTGGTTTGCTCTATTCCTGACCTCGAGCCAAAGTGAGAACCCATGCACTGCAGAAGTTTGCAACCAGTGCCCCAGGAACGAGGACGACAGTTATGCAGAAGGGGACAAGTCTTGGAATTTGACAAGTCATGGCCTGCTCACTGAGTTACCACCTGCTATTGATGGGGACTTATACAGTGAGGTCCTCACTATCCCGATTCTGGCTCCTCCCCCTGACGAATTTTTCGATGCAGCTGAAAAGGTTACTCATCTGGAAGGTTCAGGTGACATCAAATTCAGTGGAAACTGAAGCAGGTAGGTCTGACAGATGACAATCAGGTTTCCACTTGCTTCCATTTACCCCATACAACAAATTAATGAAATCCAAAATAATATTTGAACACATTTTCAAACATACTTAAGAATGATGAATAATTAAAATATATTCTGTGTTTATTTTAATTCACTTATTACATGTTACCAATGCACCTTTATATACCTGACTAGTGATGACACATGAGGAACAGGTACTGAGTTCCAGTGATGTGAAGAATCTGAATTAAACAGGCAATGATGAAATTATTGCCATCCCCACAAGTTAAAAATTGCATCTTCAGAAAAAATTCAATTTAGTCCCATTGTTGAGCTCATTTGAAAAAGTCAATTTTAAGTAATTGACATATCTGAGAATTACAAAGCTTTTAATCTCGAGACAATTAATCCCTGGTAAAGTCATTCAGTTTCTAAAGAAATAAACAGATAAAACAATTCAAGAAAATTATACTTCACTAAAAATAGAAGAATTCACTAAAAATTTTTCTCCAAATTAAAACTTTTTACCCTTGGTATGCCTTTGATCATTTTCCAGACCAGTTTAGTGAAATCGTGGTCACTATTATGGAAGTACTTTCCTGCTGATACTTCTTGAATCTGCCCTGCTTAGTTTCCAAAACCAAAATCCAGAACAGCCCTTGATCATCACAAAAAGGGATAAGAACAATGTTCCCTAATGGAGAGCCAGTTTGACTTTGGTGGTGGGAAAGTTTTTTGAAATGATAATCTGGCTCAGAATTAACAGTACTAGGATAAGTGTGAGTTATGTAAAGCAAGCATCAATTTAGAGCATAGAGAAATACAGCACGGAAACAGACTGTTCAGTCCAACTTGTCCATGCCAACCAGCTATCCTAAATTAATCTAGTCCCATTTGCCAGCACTTGGCCCATATCCCTCGAAACCCTTTTTATTCATATACCAATCCAAATGCCTTACAATTGTACCAGCACTTCCTCTGGCAGCTTATTCCATACACACACCACTCTCTGCATGACAAAATTGCCCAGTAGGTCCCTTTTACGTCTTTCCCCTCTCACCTTAAGCCTCTGCCCTCCAGTTTGGACTCTACAACCCTGGGGAAAATTCTTGTCTGTTTACCTATCCATGCCCACCATGATTTTATAAACTTTGATAACATCACCCTCAGTTTCTAATGCTCCAGAGAAAATAGCCCCAGCCTATTCAGTATGTTTAAAGGCAGATAATTTTTACATAACTTGTATAAGAGGGAATAAAGAGGATTGTTGAGGGTAATGCAGTTAATGTAATGTATATAAAGTGTTTGATAAGGTATCCTGATCCCTGATGAAGGGCTTATGTCCGAAACGTCGAATTTCCTGTTCCTTGGATGCTGCCTGACCTGCTGCGCTTTTCCAGCAACACATTTTCAGGTTTGATAAGGTATCCCAAAGTTGGTTTGCTGTCAAATTTGAAAACCTTGGAATACATAAAAATGAAATGTCTGAGGGACTCTAAATGGGTAGCAGTAATTACACTTTTTGGACTGGAGGGAGAAAGTGATCACTGCTGTTTCCCATGGTTAAAAAATAGGATCACTGTTTTTCTTGATAAATTTTAGACTTCAGTGTAAGCTTTAAGAGGATATGAAATGGCTGTGAAATGGACAGACATGTGGCAGATGACATGTAATGGATTTAATATTTTTATATGGTGAGTGTGTTCGATCCAGAACGTGTTACCTGAAGGTGTGGTGGAAATAGATGTAATCATGGCTTTCAAGAGATAACGGGTGTAGGAAAGATTTATAAGATTGGTCGCAGGTATAAGGGATTCAAATTTGATCAGCAGGGTTGTACAAGTGAGACTGTTCACCTTCAAGAAGTGATGTTGAAAGGAAGAGCGATCTAGACAGGGCAGATACAAAAAAAAATTTAAAATGACTGGTGAAGTAACAGAAGAGAACATGGAAAACCTTAATATGCAGTTGGTGGTGGTGGAGGAAGATTCAGTAATGTCTTTGAAAAGAGAGTTGATAGTAAAAGTTAAAAATCACACAACAGTGTGTTAAAGTCTAACAGGTTTATTTGGAAGCACTAGCTTTTGGAACGCTGCTCCTTCATCAGATGGTTCATCACAACCACCTGATGAAGGAGGGTCGCTCCGAAAGCTAGTGCATCCAATTAAACCTGTTGGACTATAACCTGGTGTTGTGTGATTTTTAACTTTGTACACCCCAGTCCAACTCATTGATAGTAAAAAAGGAGACCAATGGTAGTAGTTGATCAGTGAATGGGATAAGGTTATAAGGTTGTAAAGAATAGTTGAAAGGCTGAGAGTTGGGAGTGTTTAGAAAAAAAACTGGGTGATCAAAAGCCAGGCGAGAAGTGTAAAAAGAACAGGAGAATGAACTAACCAGGAATTTAAAAGAAAATCTGAAAAGTTTTTAAATTTGTGAAGAAAGGAAGTGGGTGGCTAAAATAGATGTTGGTCCCTTGGAGGAAGAGACAGGAGAAATTATTATTTGTACCCATCTTCACAGTAGACTACACAAATACATAGGAGAACTGTTGATTAATCAAGGAGCTAACAAGGGTGAGGAATGTAAAAGTGATTAATATTAGTGGAGGAAATGAATTAGAGAAACTTAAGAGACTAAAAGCTAACAAATCCTAAACTCTCTTGATCTACATCCTGGGATTTCAAAAGAGGTAGCTATAGAGATAGTGGGTGCAAAAGTTATGATTTTGCAAAATTCCATTTTAAAAACACCAGTCCAGCATATTAGAAGTAGGCAAATGTAACATTGCTCTTCAAGAAAGAAGGGAGAGGGAGAACAGGGTAGTTATCCTGACAACAGTTGCTGGGAAAATGTTGGAAACTATCATTAAGGAAGTCATAATAATGCATTTAGAACAATATAAAAGGATAAGACAGCACCAACATGGTTTTATGAAAAGGAAATGGTTTAATTAATTTATTAAAGCTTCTTGAGGATGTGATTACTGCTGTCCATTTTATTCTTGATTGAGTGACAGGAAACAGATTTTCATCTAGAGTGAGGTTTACAATAGTGCTCCCCTTTGGTTGACACTGGGGATTTTTTTTGCAGGAGATATTTTCAAAGCTTGCAGATGTTACAAAATTCAGAAGAATTATAGATGTAAGAAGACAGTTCAGAAAACATTGACAACTTAGTGACGTGGGCATTTAGGGCAGATAAATTCAATGTAGAAAGGTGTGGGTGGTGCAGTTTGGTAGGAAAGAAATGGGCAGACAATATAAGATCTCCTTCCTATCGGAAAGTTGAAAGGGTTCAGAAATGATTTACAAGAATGTTGCCAGGGTTGGAGATTTTGAGCTATAGGGAGAGGCTGAATAGGCTGGGGCTGTTTTCCCTGGAGCAGCGGAGGCTGAGGAGTTAATTTATAGAGGTTTACAAAATCATGAGAGGCATAATCGGATAAATAGACAAAGTTTTTTCGCTGGTGGGGGAGTCCAGAACTAGAGGGCATAGGTTTAGGATGAGAGGGGGAAAGATATAAAAGAGACCTAAGGGACAACTTTTTCACGCAGAGGGTGGTACATGTATGGAATGAACTGCCAGAGGAAGTAGTGGAAAGATTGGGTTGGGATATCTGGTCGGCATGGACGAGTTGGACCAAAGGTTTGTTTCCTTGCTGTACATCTCTATGACTGTGATTCTATAAGAGATACGATTTTTAATGTCTGCAGGAGCAGAAAGAACCAGTTGTTTGTCTGCATAATTCATTAATGGAGCCATGACAAGTAGAAAGAGCTGTTTATGAAGTATGCAGTAATCGGGTCTTCATTAATACGGATATAGGGGTCAAGAGCAGGGAGGCTATTCTGAACCTATACAGGATACTGGTTATATCTCATTTGGAGGATGGCATACAGTTCTGGGTGCCACACTTTTAGAAGGATATGAATGCATTGGACAGAGTACAGAAAGGCCTATGAGAATAGTTTCAGTGATGAGAAATTTCAGCTGTGAAGATAGATCCGAGAGGTTGAGACTGTTTTGCTGGAGAGGAGAAGGCTGTTGGGAGATTTGATAGAAGTTTTGGAAATTGTGAGTGGTGTGCACAGAATAGACAGGGAGAAACTTGTGCCTGCTCTTAAAGGGATTGAGAACCAGAGGGTACACCTTCAAGGCATTTTGCAAAAAAAGCAAAAAGTGAGAAAAATGAAATTCATGCAGCACATAGTTAGGATCTGGAATGCACTGCCTGGAAGTGTGATGGAGGGAAGGTGAATTAAAACGTTCGAGAGGGCATTGAACAATTATTTAAATTGAAAACAAATGTGCGGCATTGTGGAGAATAGGCAGGAGTCTGACACTAGGATAAAAACGCTCAGACATCCAGTGCAGACTCAATGGGCCAATTGGGTATCCATCTGTACCATGACAATTCTGTGATTCTGTGTGGATGAGAAATTATTCACTTTCATAGTAAGAATGGCAAAGTAAATCTGTAAAATGTTTGAATATTCGTGTCTACAGAGACTTGGGTGTACTGGTGCATGGAACTCAGAAAGTTATCATGCAGGTACAGAAACAATTAAAGTAAAGGCTCTTTTACTTTTTTGTAAGGTGATGGGAGTATAAGGATAAGGAAACAGAGGAGAATAAATTTTTTCGAGAATTAAGGACTAAAAATGTCCCCAGTATTGTTGATATTCTGAGCTGTGGTTTTGACAGACACTTATCCTTCTGGAAATCGAAATACAATACATTCATCAGTTCCCTTTTATCCATGGGACATGTTCCTTCCTCCAAGAACTCTAATAGATTGGTTAAATGTGATTTCCCATTCACAAAACCACGTTGATGCTACCTGATTATTGAGAGTTTATCCAAGTGGCCTGTTATAACTTCTTTATAACTTCTGACATTTTCCCTGATGTTAAGCCTGTTATTCCCTGCTTCCTGCTCTCCTCCCATTTTGAGTAAAGAAATTACAATTAACTGTATTCCAGTTTAATAGAATTTTTCCTGAATCTCAGGAAATATAGATAATTAAAACTAAGGCAACAACTATCTCACTGTGTGTTGGGGGGTGGGGTGGAAGGGAGGTCCCCGAATTACGAACATCCAAATTAGAGACACTAATGTATTCAAACATGATGCCGGGATGTATTAATTTTAATTTTAAAGATCTGATAGATGGAAGTTACTTACAAATGGTTATTTTACATTTTCCTGCATCGCACTCTGACTAGTCATTTCTTTTAATATTCTTGAATAAAGTCCATCAGGACCTGGGCACATGATGGAGGGCTTATGCCCAAAACATCGATTCTCCTGCTCCTCGGATGCTGCCTGATGTGCTGTACTTTTCCAGCACTACATCCTCGACTCTGATCTCCAGCATCTACAACTCCTAGATCTACAACTGTCCAAATTGTGAAGGAGGGAGTCGGCCATCATGAATCACAGCAACATTCTAGCAAAGCTTGACCTGTTGAACCTAAGCAGAGCAAGCAGAAGTGCCATTTCCTTGTGACATTAGTGGTTGGCTCCTAACTGCAACATAGCTTTCATTGAAAAAAAAATGACATGTTGTTGAGCAGCTGAAATTGTCATTAACCGTGTAACATTCCTTGTTGCCAAGCAGCCAAACCCTAGTTCAGTCTACTGTCTCAAAGAGAGCTGAACCTGTAGACTATGTAGGAAGATAGTGTTGTAACTATTGTCAGGATAGTGGACATTTAGCAGCATGATATTCTAGGTATGGTTGCAGAACAAGAGTACATTTGTGGTTTTGGTATATCTTCCCATTGAGGCACAATACTGGCAAGGGCACAAGCATTTAACCAATGAATCCTTGTTCCATTGAAAAATCCACTTATAAAAATTCACCCTAATGTGCCCCTAGAATCACTGGAATAAATCATTTCAAGGGGCAACTCTAGTACAAAAAATACATTTGATACGCTGATCATAAAATAGAAAGGAAGATAGAAACTTGAGGTTTTGCTCCTTATCCATTATTCAATTCATTTTATTTAAGATAGGGCAGTTCTTCTTTGTATAGCTCTATTGGTATATTCAAGAACTTATTTCAATACAGGTTGAAAATCAATTAACAATAGAGGCCAGTGATTACATGTATATGCTAAGAGTCATGTAGATGAAAATTAAACTGCTCTGTTAACTAGTCACTGTTGTTTGATGTTTGGAGAAAGGATAAACAATATGTCAACAAATTAAATATTTTCTTTTGTTTTCTTGGTAGGGTTGGAGTCTGCTAAAATTAAGGGGATTGAAGCAAAACAAAATGTGCAGATAAGTCCAAGTCTTTTTGGCACAGGACTGGACATCAAATCTGTTGAATGCATCAAAGGTAAACCAGAAGAAATAAAATACACAACCACAGGAAAAAGACATTTTGCATCTGATGACGTATATGATGTAAAAGCTGTTCAATTGCAGCGTCATTCAAACAAACATGGAGATCGTATGCGTTGTAATGAAAAGAAACATGTTAAGACAAAAATGCATCGATGGAATACTCTTTCTTCTTTGACAAGTATCGAAAATGAACCTGCCTTGTTGGAAACTAAGCCTATTGGTCCATTAACATCCATTTCCACCTGTGCCAATAAAAAGGTCCAATCAGATTTAATGGAAATGGAGCCAGATACAGAGGACCAGGCCATGCTACAAAATTCCATATAATTTGATATGAGTTGATACCAAATAAGCAATCTCCTCCAGAGAGCTCTCGAAATGAAAATATTATGTCTGTTGTGGTTCTGCTCGCCGAGCTGGAAGTTTTTGCTGCAAACGTTTCGTTCCCTGGCTAGGGAACATCATCAGTGCTGTTGGAGCCTCGTGTGAAGCGCTGCTTTGATGTTTCTTCCGGTATTTATATTGGTTTGTTCTTGCCGCTTCCGGGTGTCAGTTTCAGCTGCAGTGATTTGTATGTGGGGTCCAGGTCGATGTGTCTGTTGATGGATGTTCTTGCCATTTCCGGGTGTCAGTTTCAGCTGTAGTGGTTTGTATATGGTGTCCAGGTCAATGTGTCTGTTGATGGAGTTTGGGGATGAATGCCATGCTTCTAGGAATTCTCTGGCTGTTCTCTGTCTGGCTTGTCCTATGATAGTGGTGTTTTCCCAGTCAAATTCATGTTGCTGGTTGTCTGAGTGTATGGCTACTAGAGATAGCTGGTCGTGTCGTTTTGTGGCTAGCTGATGTTCATGGATGCGGATTGTTAGCTGTCTTCCTGTTTGTCCTATATAGTGTTTTGTGCAGTCCTTGCATGGTATTTTGTAAACTACGTTAGTTTGGCTCATGCTGGGTATTGGGTCCTTTGTTCTAGTGAGTTGTTGTCTGAGCGTGGATGTTATGAGTCCTAAGGGTCGCAGTAGTCTGGCTGTCAGTTCTGAGACGCTCCTGACGTATGGTAGAGTGGCTAGTCCTTTTGGTTGTGGCATGTCCTCGTTCCTCGGTCTATCCCTTAGGCATCTGGTGATAAAGTTGCGTGGGTATCCGTTTTTGGCGAATACCTTGTATAGATGTTCCTCTTCCTCTTTTCGCAGTTCTGGTGTACTGCAGTGTGTTGTGGCCCTTTTGAATAGTGTCCTGATGCAGCTTCGTTTGTGTGTGTTGGGGTGGTTACTTTCATAGTTTAAGACTTGGTCTGTGTGTGTTGGTTTCCTGTGTACCCTTGTGGTGAATTCTCCGTTGGGTGTTCTCTCTACTAACACGTCTAGGAATGGGACTTTGACTGGGAAAACACCACTATCATAGGACAAGCCAGACAGAGAACAGCCAGAGAATTCCTAGAAGCATGGCATTCATCCCCAAACTCCATCAACAGACACATTGACCTGGACACCATATACAAACCACTACAGCTGAAACTGACACCCGGAAACGGCAAGAACATCCATCAACAGACACATCGACCTGGACCCCACATACAAATCACTGCAGCTGAAACTGACACCCGGAAGCGGCAAGAACAAACCAATATAAATACCGGAAGAAACATCAAAGCAGCGCTTCACACGAGGCTCCAACAGCACTGATGATGTTCCCTAGCCAGGGAACGAAACGTTTGCAGCAAAAACTTCCAGCTCGGCGAGCAGAACCACAACAACGGATACCCGAGCTACAAATCTTCAATCAGATTTTAAATATTATGTCTGCCCACGTGTGTCTGTGCATGAGTGCCTTTGTGTATGTGTGCAGGGTGTGTGTGTGTGTGTGTGTGTGTGTGTGTGTGTATGCGTGCGTGTGCGTGCTGAGGTAAGAAGGTGCTGCCTTGAGACTGTAGATAAAGTAGGCAGTGAAAAGTAATAAAAATATAAGAATTTTCCTTTAGCATCTATCTCACGTTCTGTTGTTTGATATTAGCATTAGATACTTTAAGCTGTAGAATGTTTCAGTCTTTGAATTTGACATTGTTTGTTGCAATAGAAAATATATGGTATTAAAGAATTCTATTTCCACATTACAGTGTTAAACAGTGATCATTGGATTTCCTCAGGATGGCGGGAGGCAGGTTGCAGTATCTATCACTTGCTGGGTTTACAAGAAAGGCATTCTTAGTTAGTTGATATATTTGTGTAATTTCTATCTGAATCGAAAGAGGCTAGGATTTTAGGATACAGAGCTTCAATGGGTAATGCTGCGAAAGATCATTAATTCTCTCAGTGGTTTATAACAACAGAAAAACTTAAATTATCACCTCACCAATTCTTTTGACATGCCAATGCTGATTATATCAAGATAGAAGCCATCATTTGTCACATACAAGGCTATAAAAATTCTAAGTTTCTTTGTAATTATACACATGGTCTGGGACTAATTTCTTGATGCACAGCACCGAAAGAGCTCTTGAACACAATTATGTTATACTGAGGCTAACAATTTGCCCATCATTAAAACTATGGTATTGAAAATTGTCACTTGCAATTCTGGGTCTACAGTTTCCCTACAATTATCAGTCCCTGGATGGGGAGTGTTGGTTTAAGGAATCACCTTTGTGATAATGGATGCCCAAGACAGCTTTAAATCAGAAAATTTTCCTTGTTTTTTCTTTTAATGGTTCAAAACTCAAACAACCTTGAATAAAAAAGCAACAAAGACTTTACTTTCACAGAAGCACATTGTTGTATGTACAGAGAAAGTCATACTTTCAAACATTTTATTTTCTCTTTCAGCTTTAATTCACATAAACTGATCTTTGCTCCTAAGCTGGAAGTTGCGTTTTTTCAGTGACCTATCACTGGAGAGTGGCATAATCCAAGAACTAACAGTAGGTTAACACCTTCCATCCCGACCTCAAATTCACCTGGACTGTCTCAGACTCCTCCCTCCCCTTCCTAGACCTTTCCATTTCTATCTCGGGCGACCAACTCAACACAGACATCTACTATAAACCGACTGACTCCCACAGCTACCTGGACTACACCTCCTCCCACCCTGCCCCCTGTAAAAACTCCATCCCATATTCCCAATTTCTTCGTCTCCGCCGCATCTGCTCCCAGGAGGACCAGTTCCAATACCGTACAGCCCAGATGGCCTCCTTCTTCAAGGACCGCAGATTCCCCCCAGACGTGATCGACGATGCACTCCACCACATCTCCTCCACTTCCCGCTCCTCCGCCCTTGAGCCCCGCCCCTCCAACCGCCACCAAGACAAAACCCCACTGGTTCTCACCTACCACCCCACCAACCTCCGTATACAGCGTATCATCCGCCGTCATTTCCGCCAACTCCAAACGGACCCCACCACCAGGGATATATTTCCCTCCCCTCCCCTATCAGCGTTCCGCAAAGACCACTCCCTTCGTGACTCCCTCGTCAGGTCCACACCCCCCACCAACCCAACCTCCACTCCCGGCACCTTCCCCTGCAACTGCAGGAAATGTAAAACTTGCGCCCACACCTCCTCCCTTACTTCTCTCCAAGGCCCCAAGGGATCCTTCCATATCCGCCACAAATTCACCTGCACCTCCACACACATCATCTCTTGCATCCGCTGCACCCGATGTGGCCTCCTCTATATTGGGGAGACAGGCCGCCTGCTTGCAGAACGCTTCAAGGAACACCTCTGGGACACCCGGACCAACCAACCCAACCACCCCGTGGCTCAACACTTTAACTCTCCCACCCACTCCACCGAAGACATGCAGATCCTTGGACTCCTCCATCGCCAGAACATAACAACACGACGGTTGGAGGAAGAGCGCCTCATCTTCCGCCTGGGAACCCTCCAGTGTCCTACTCACAGTCATTTCCTCACTAATCATTGATGGTCAATTTCCATGGGTTTGGGAAGAGGAGAGTCTCAACATGTGGTTAAAAAGCCATATTCATTCCAGAAAATGACTGACAACATTGTTTCTGCTATTTGAGGATTTCTGTAGGGATATTTACAGACCACATTGACATTGATATTTACAGGAAACACGTATGATGATCGCCTGCATAAGTGACGTGATTAGCTCATGCTATTACAGTAGCAAGAAATTTCACCACGGGTGATTTAAAACGCAACTTGGTCTTTATAATCTAACAAGAGTGGGGGAATTCAAAAGGTGAGAGGAGAAAGATTTAAAAGGGACTTGAGGGTCATATGTAGAATGTACTGCCAGAGGAAGTGGTAGATACAGGCACAGTTACAAAATTTAAACAACATTGGACATACACATGATTGAGGGATAGGGGCCAAACACAGGCAAGTGGCACTAGTTTAGTTTGAGAAACTTGGTCGGCATGAATGATTTGTACCAAAAGGTCTGTTTCCATGCTAAATGATTTTATGACTCTAAATTAACATGTATTTATTATTATTAAAAAGAACTGTGATTTTAGGCATAATCTATGGGGACCACAGACATGTCTGTCTGTTGCAGAGTTCCGTGTGGTTATACAATTTGAAGGATACTTGTCTGCATTAAGCATAGCAAAGCAAAAATTCAATCCTTTATGTGCAGGATTTGAATGTCCATTGTTCATTTTATTCTACCCCAGATACTAGTCATCCAGCCCAGTAAGCAAATCAACCCTCAGAGAGAGATATAAGGGACAAGGAATAATCCTTTTAGCTTACGATATTGATTAGTATGAATTCATACTAAGTCTTATTCACAGACTTCTACATAAAGTTAGTGAAATTACAGCTGGAAATGACAATGGCCACACCTTTGAAATAAACTTACACATATCCTGAAGAAGGGCTTATGCCCGAAACGTCGAATCTCCTGTTCCTTGGATGCTGCCTGACCTGCTGCGCTTTTCCAGCAACACATTTTCAGCTTTAAAATGTGTTACCAATGATCACAGATTACTTGTATATTGCAGGAAACAAACTCCTGCTGTTGGCACCACCTTGCATCGTAAGCCAACCATCCAGCCAACTGAGCTAAACTGACCCCCAATTCATATCATGCAGGACTATACATTAGCACCGTCAATTATTCTTAGCTTCTCTTTTTGTGAATTGCACATGGTGAGGAGGTAGCTATTTGTAACTTTGTCACCGTGTTGGCATTTAATGTGCACTATAGCTTTCTTACAAGCATTGTCATTAATGCAGTGTTTGTACAATCTATATATCCAGTTTTAGTTTTGATTGCTTCTTTTGTTCATTTTGCCTTACCACTTGCAAAGAACTCTGGGGCCACTGAGTACTCTCAAAACTCTGCCTTTTTCAGCAGCAGATTAACTGTAGCGGATAAAATTGGATCTTTGGAAAAAGATGGTCTGAGCAATGCATGAGTATGTGGTTGAAAGCTCTTCTTGGGGTCAAATATGAGGTCAAAGTTGCAAACAATCTGTTTTGGTCTCAAATAGTTGCTAGAGAGAAAGAGGGAGAGAGATGAACCATAGCTAGTGAACAGAGTTTGGAATGGCACATCAGTTTTCTCAATATTTAACTGGCGAAAATTTCTGCTCTTGAAAGTCAGAGTCAAAAAGTGTGGGGCTGGAAAAACACAGTCAGGCAGTATCTGAGAAGCAGGGGAAATGACATTTTAGGCAAAAGCCCTTCATTAGGATGCTGCCTGACAGACTGTGCTTTTTCAGCTCCAGACTTTTTGACTCTGATCACCAGCATCTGCAGTCCTCACTTTCTCACAATCTTGAAAGTCAGACAGATCATTAATTAGCAACAGTGCAGCAGTCAAGAGAGATTGTGGTTAGGTAGAGTTAAGTGTTGACAATACATCTTTTTTATAATAATGTGGTTAAGAAGCAGCATATCAATGTGAAACAGGAGGACACCTAGGATAGAATCTTGGGGGCATGAAAGATACTGACATGAGCAGTGATAGCATGGATCTGTTTCTTTGGAGGACTTGACTATTATTCTTAAAAACGTATGACCGAGGCCAAATACAACAACATAGTGTTTTTCCACAAACCCATGCTCTGTAAGAATATCTAGGAACTCCCTCCCTTGGTGGGATGTGTTGTCCCTGTCGACGTGGTGTCCTTCCTCATATCAGGATAATAGTGAGAAAGTGTCATGCCATTTTGTGGCTAGTTGGTTTTCATGTATCCTGGTGGCTAGTTTTCTGCCTGTTTGTTACAGTTCTTGCATGGTATTTTGTAAATGACATTAGTTATGCTTGTTGTCTTTATAGACATCATAGTAACCCACACACCCACCAACACACTAAAACAACAGCTAATGAACTTGAAAGACCCTATACAGACAACAACAAAACTAATGTCATTTACAAAATACCATGCAAGCACTGTAACAAAAACTACATTGGACAAACAGGCAGAAAACTAGTCACCAGGATACACGAACATCAACTAGCCACAAAACAACATTACCTTCTCTCACTAATATCCTTAAATACAGATGAGGAAGGACACCACTTTGACAGGGACAACGCATTCATCCTAGGACAAGCCAAACAGAGACTCACATGAGAATTCCTGGAAGCATGGCATTCTAACCGGAATTCTATCAACAAACACATTGACTTGGACACCATTTACCACCCCTGAGAAAAAGAAATGGAAATTATATCAACAATCCAAAGAAACCAAACATATAAATAGAAAGCAGGAAGCATCAGCAATGCTTCGTCCAGAGGATCACTGAAGATATTACCTAGTATGGTGACAAAATGTCTGAAAATGAACCTTCCAGCTCAGTGGGCAAACCTAGATCCAGAACCCCAACCTGAGCTACAAATCTTCTCAAAACTCACTTAGAAAAGGAAGCTTAGTGAATTAGTCTGTTGCCAGAATGTCTTGTATAATTGCTCAGAAAGTGTATCATGCATAGACGGCATCATGTTGTGCTACTTTCCTGAGTAGATCTCATGAAAGATGTGTAAAGACTTATGTACTTATACCAGTGTCAGTCTTGGCATATAGCACATGTGGCCCACTCTATATGGGATCTATCACTTAAATGGGAAAAAAAGCTTCTGAGTTGTTGACATGCTGGTTGATTGGCAAGACTTTGTTTGGGGGAGGTGTTACCATGGAGAATGAACCAATTAATGAGGTCGGATAGTTAACTACCAAGCATCAGTTAAAATTTAAACCAGGCAGGTCGACTGATCAAGGAATTGCCTTGAGAAATTAACCAGAGAAAAGATGTCATCTATTTTATTGAATTGAAACAGGTGCAGTGTGTGTATACATTGCTTCGTTCTGCAAAAAAAGGACATTGTGTATTAAGATATGTAGCGTCCAGTGCATGCAAGTGAACCACATTATGTGCCTGACTACCAATCTTAAATTGTTTGTCAGTATAATTCTTTTCATATTCAGCTTACTTAACATATTACGACTTACTGAGATAGCATTCACTGTCAAGCTCCCTAGCAGTCACTAGATTAGATTCCCTACAGTACAGAAGCAGGCCCTTTGGCCCAACAAGCCCAAAGAGTCCAGACCCATTCTCCTACATTTACCCCTGACAAATGTACCTAACAATTTAACATGGCCAATTCACCTGACCTGCACATCTATGGATTGTGGAAGGAAACCCATGCAGACACGGGGAGAATGTGCAAATTGCTTGAGGTTGGAATTGAACTCAGGTCTCTGGCATTCTGAGGCAGCAATGCTAACCATTGAGCCACCATGCCACCCTAGTCAATCACATAGTTATTGCCAAGCAGAAGACCTTTGTTAATGACAACTGGCCACTATTGCACAGGCCATTTAGCTACAGATGCCAGCTGAATCTCCCTTTGCACATACCTTGACTCTAGCTGAACAACTTTAAAAAAGTGTGTCTTTTTCTCTGCAATTTCAAATTCTAAATGACTACCAAATGATTAATTAAAAACTTGAAGTGCGGAATAGCAAGGAATGAATAAACCATGGATGTTAAAGAAGATTTCAATGGACGCCTCATTTCCAACTACTGCATACGGAAAAAACTACCCTGAATTTCTGATACATAGCGGCTATTCCAGGCTACCCCTGTGATAATAACAAATAGCTGTGTGCATTAAACAAGTCATGGATGCATCATTTACTCCAACAAGCCAACTCTCCACTGGAAAATGACAAAGACATAGCAGGGCTCTACAATTTGACAAAATGACAAAACTCCCCCATGACCAGTGAGTTATAGATATAATGCACCAAGGTTCTTTAATCAAAGGACATATTTGTAACAGGTAAGAATTTCATCTACTGAATGTCAATCTTGCTCAGATCCATTGACATTACATTGTTGATGTGAGTACTTGCTTTTCTGGAAGCTGCGGAAATGCCTTCATTTCATGAATATCCATGTTCACTGGCATTCTTCAACTGAGAAAGCCTCGAGGTATTTAACTCTTGAAAAAGCATGAAACCTACCCAAATTCCAGATTGTAAGCTCTTAATTAGAACGGGGAAAAAATTGCCCAGAGACCACCTCCAGCATGAAGATTAAGCTGACAATCAACAAAACAAGGGGCCAGCTCATTTCAATTGCAGTAGACATGTCCTTTCACCAACTTTTCACTCAAGATTTCAATTCAGCAGAAAACCTGAGCTACACATCACATTTAGAGAACATATTTTATACCAGGAAATAAAGCCATCTAAGTAAAATGTGTCTAGGATGTCACAGCTCAGAAATGATTTGGAGATGCTGGTGTTGGACTGGGGTGTACAAAGTTCAAAATCACACAACACCAGGTTATAGTCCAACAGGTTTAATTGGAAGCACAATAGCTTTTGGAGCACTGCTCATTCATCAGGTGATGAAGGAGCATTGCTCCAAAAGCTATTGTGCTTCCAATTAAACCTGTTGGACTATAACCTGGTGTTGTGTGCTTTTTAACTTTGTACAGCTCAGAAAGGCTAACATATTTTACAACTGTAACTATTCTACATTTTCCCTTGCTATCTCTTTTAATTCTTCATCTGGGCTGCATCTCTAAAGAAAATAGTTGATACTTTTGTAGCAATGTTAATGTCAAGGTGTAAGTATAATTATAGCTATTTTGTCATCAAACATGGCACAATGAAAACAGTAAAGGCCATCAAATAACTTAGAAAATTAAATAATGTGCTCTAGTATTGTTTGAAGAATAAATGTCAAACAAGACACTGTGATAACTCCCGTAAAATCGGATTATTTTACATTCACCTGTAAAGATAGGTATCTTGCTTTACTATCAAATCCTAAAGACAGTGATGAACAATTAGGCACTGTATTAATCCCTCAGCACCACACTGAAAGTTTAGTCAAAAGGACATGAGTTGCAATTATCATACTTGACAAGGAATTAAGTACTTTTGAAATGTACTCACTGTTGCAATATGGATAACATAGAGGCCAAATGATAAACAGCTATGCTCCACAACTAACAATATCATATAATCTGTTGGCGGGAGGATAAAATATTGGCTAGATCTCCTTCAAATGCTGCAACACAATGGGATCTTTTACAGCCACTTTTGAAAACGCAGACTGCCAACAAGCTGGATACCTTCAGTAAAAAAGTGATGTTAGTCTCGAGATTGGAATATGAACCTTCAGTCTTCTAATTGAAAGGCCCAAGAAGTACAACCGAGACACAGCTGACTGCCTAAGATTGGCTATTCACATGTTTGGGAGAAGACTTAAACTTTTGATCTTTTAACTCAGGTGCTATTACTGAACCAAGGCTGACACTTGCTGAAAGACATACACTGTCCAACTGATTATTCTTCACATGTGAGCCGAGGCAGTGAACCATGGATTTTGCTTCTACCATCTGTTTGCTGTTGTGACATACATTGAATAGTTGGTGTCAGAAAATAGGCAGAACTCCTGTTGGTTTAGAAATTCATCGTATTTGTATTTAGAAATGGTTTCCAGTGAAAAGATGGGAAGTGTAACTGCTCAGCTGTGCTGGTAGGTAGAAAATCAATCCAAGTTCCATCTATCCGGAGGTCCCTGCTGGGAGGCTTGACATTGAGTGTGACCAGGCTCACCTGTTATACCCTAAAAGATAAATGGTCCACTAACATTCACTGCCTGGAGTCACACATGATGAAGCTGCATTTTGTCAGGGTGCAGTTTAGATTGACATTGTCATGACAGCATGAGAAAAAAATGGCATAGAAATATTAACGTGCTTCTTCATTTTAAATCAATCTTTCAGTTGGACTCTTCGCTACATATCTTCAATCATCTGAATCCATATTCATCAGATGATTCACCCTCATAAAAAATGTTTGAATAGGACATCATAAATAGCTACTTAAATATTGCGGTTTAGAACTTATTTCAGATACTACATGTTTTTTGTGGCTGAATAGTGTCTCAATGTTCCTTAAAGAGAGGATAGAGTATACAGTATGAATATTTTATAGGATGAATCAAGTGCAGGATAGATTAATCACTAAAACATATAATTTGATAAGACTTGAAAATATACAGGAACTGAAATTTATAATTGTCTCACATGCATTTCTTCTGATGCAGGCAGCATGCCAATGTTGTATTTTTTGTTAATTTAAAGGATTTAGTCAAAATTGAGTACACTGTTGAGTGGCTGCATGTCTCAGTCTGGAGTACGAAATCTTGAGAGGATGATATAATTTCAAGATTACTTGTGGCACCTGAAGTCAATCTGTGCCTCTTAAAAGGAAAGCACATTTTGATTAGAATTGGAAGACAGTTTACTCTGAGAAGGAAACAAACAATGGCACTGGATGACAGAAAGCATCCTCCAAGATTCTGTGACATAGCAGTGAAAGTTAATGGACAGGGAAAGAGAGATCATTTATCCATTAGGAAACAGAAGCTCCTTAAGACAGACACTTCTAACATAATGGGAACAGTTAGCTGTCACTGTCTACAGTGTTTAATAGTTTGATGCACCTGTGTTTGACTATATTATTTTATCCATTGATTTGTGTAGTTGTCCTTGAGTGCGTAAGTATGTGCATGGAACTCAAAAGAAAACTGAAAATGTTCCATAGAAAAGCTTGGTCATCTCGTTATATATAAATACTGTTAGTTCTGAGATATTTTAAAGTATTGTGGATTGTGGATTTAGAACAATTACCATCTCTGCATTGTTCTGCGACAAATAAGACATCAAAGATACACAGGGAGCTGACAAATATATAACATTGTCAGGATCAGCAGTGTAACCCTGAAGATCACATGCAATACCACCAGATGTTCAATGACCTCAGTACTAGCCAAAATCAGTGAATGTGTCTTCAACTGTTGTGTCCTCACAATAGAACCTTTAGCTCACATATATTCAATGCACCACTGTCTTAATTTAAGTGCCAATAATCTCAATCAATAGTGACTTACACTGCACATTCATAGCATTGCCCTCACCATTGCACACTTGGTGTTACAACCTCATACACATATCTTGCAGCACAGCTATTAGCAGCTTAGAATTGATTATCGTAAAAAGGCAATTTACAGTTTTTGCTTCCAAGCATCAATTATTTTTCTTGCAGATATTGAACAATATGAAAGAAGTACATCAGAGTGTCCTTCCAGTAATATTGGATCCACAATCTCTTCTTTCCCTTTAAGATGACATTGCAGCAGGAGGAGGGTTAAGGTGGAACTTCTACCTGTCACCGACCCTTTCGTGATAATGACTAACTTTCACATATTGCAGCTTACGCAGCCACACTCTAGGTGAGAACGTCATTGTTGTACAGGAAAATAGGATGATCTGTAATGAAGAACCTACTGTAGAGAAGCAAGAGGATGAAGTCCATTTAAAATCAGCATCAGCATAAAGGATTTTTAAATGAAGCTCTCAGCAGGATTTAATGACTCCTACTGGGTCTTCTCTAAGTAATCAAACAGTAGGCTTTCTGACAGTAGTCCACATCAATGCTCGTAAGAACACAGGAATCTTGCCTTTGGAGCCTGCTTCATCATTTGTAGCTGATTTAGTTGCGGCCACTTTACCGTTTGCCCTCTTAAACCTTATCCTTGTATATCAAAAATCTACTTAACTCGGCTAAAACAAATTCATTGACTCAGCCTCCACTACTTTGTAAGCAAAAGAATTCAACATACTAATGACCCTCTGAGAGAAAGAAGAGTGTCCTCATTTCCATCTTAAAAAGAAATCTAAAACAAAAACAGAAAATTCTGGCGAAGTTCAGCAGGTCTGGCAGCATCTGTGGAGAGAAAGCCAGCATTAAAGTTTTGAGTCCAGTGACCCTTCTTCAGTTCTTTCACTTCAAAGATGCTGTGAGACTCATTGATTTTCTCCAGCTCTTTGTGTTTCTGTTTCAAATTGCCAGCAATCACAGTTCCTTGTTTTTCTTTAAAAAGGAGCCTCTTATTTTTAGTCTGCCCCCTAGTTCTACTCTCTCCCATAGAGGAAATATCCTTTGATTACCCAATCTATCTAACAAATCACCTTAGGATCTCATAGAAACACAGAGTGATCCATTCAGGCTATCAGGTTTGCTCCCTGATTTTGGAGTTGTGTTCAACAGCTTCTTTCATTCTGCTCTGTCTATCGCTTAGGTTTCAAAGCAGTCACCTCTTATTCTTCCAAACTGAGAGAATACAATGTGCCCAAGCTCTCTTCTTTAGATAGTCTGACCAGCCCAGGAGAAAATCTGGTGAAAACCGAAAGAATTGTGGATGCCATAAATCAGAAACAAAAACAGAAATTGCTGGAAAAGCTCAGCAGGTCTAGCAGCATCTGTGGATAGAAAACAGAGTTAAGGTTTCAGGTCAAGTGGCCTTTCCTCAGAACATAAATTTGGTGAACATTTATTGCACTCAATCTATGATGTAATATGCATCTTGAGGTAAGGAGACCAAATCTGCACATGGTACTTTAGATGTGGTCTAACTGATATTCTAAGCAATTGAAGGATGCCTTTATTACTTCTGTACTCAAATCTTTTGTGATAAAGGTTAACATACCACCTGTAATTGCACAAATTTGTAATTTGTGACTTAGCGATGTAGACATCCAGATCCCTTTGTATATCTACATGCTCAGCCAGCCTGGAACATAAAATGCATTGGAATATTTACTGACCAGTAACAAGAGTGAATACAATGCTAGAGTGAAAAGAGTATGCATGTTTAGGAGCAGGATGTCTAAGTGGTAATCCATTGGGCATGAGGGGCCTGCAGTTAGGCCAAGAGGAGAGGGTAACACTGCTGTCAGGTTGTTACTGCAGAGGTCATGTATGAGGTCTGCAGTGAAGGAAACATCGGAAGTTGGAAGGATGACCTATAGAAAAGGCTGATGAGCCTACAGACAGGAATGTATAATGCATTGGATGCTCTGCCAAATGATCTGTGAGCATTGTCAACGAGGATGGAGCAGCCGAACTTGGTATGAGCTTTGGCACTGAACTTTGCACAGAGCTGGAAACCATTCCATTTAGTCTGGAAAGAGTGACCAACTCCATGAAAATACTTGCACTACACAGTATACAATTGAACAGCAAATCTCAGCTTCCAGTACAGTATAACCAGAAGACGTAATACCCACAAGTCAAAACAATGAAGTACTGTGGACATTTAAATTTATAACTCTAAAATCAGTTTTTAAATGAGGAATGATAGCTGTTAATTTAAAATAAGTGGCTGCAAGGAGATAGAAATCCATGGAATGTCAAACCAAATGATATGAAGGGAACGACAAACAGCAATCCTTGAAAGGGGAAGAAGAAAGTCAAAACAGACTGGTCTGTGATCTCTGGTGACTACAAAAGTATTGAGGGGCTGATGACTCTCTGCTCAACAGCATGCCTTGTCCCGCAGATTATGTCCCAAATTGCGGACACATTTTGTGTTGAAGGCAGCCCCTTCAGAAGCTTCTTTAAATGACCTCACGTATGCCAATGAGTTAACGTACCTGCGAGTATTAGCCTGGTAAAGAGAATTAATGTTGTTTAAAAATTAACGTTGTTTAAAGTAACCCCTTTCCTCTGTTATGCAGATAAAGGATTCTCTCAGGTAAAAACAATGACTGCAGATGCTGGAAACCAGATTCTGGATTAGTGGTGCTGGAAGAGCACAGCAGTTCAGGCAGCATCCAAAGTGCAGCGAAATCGACGTTTCGGGCAAAAGCCCTTCATCAGGAATAAAAGCAGTGAGCCTAACGCGTGGAAAGATAATCTCTCCACGCTCACTGCCTTTATTCCTGATGAAGGGCTTTTGCCCGAAACATCGATTTCGCTGCACTTTGGATGCTGCGTGAACTGCTGTGCTCTTCCAGCACCATTAATCCAGAAAAGGGATTTTCTCAGTCTGAGGGGTAGAAGCTAACAAGGTAAAAGGAATAGGACGACAGAAGAACTCTCTCATCTTAAACCCTGGAGTTCAGTCACAATTAAAAGGAATCAGAACAACAAAACCTCATCCAACTTGTGGATTAAGCATGCTGAAATTGACTGTTCAACTCTCAATGTCAATGTTGCTAGTAAACCCCACCACAATGACCACAATGTACAATTTGTGAACAATCCAGTGACTGATTTGCAAATCTGTTTTTTGAACTTTTAGCTTCTTGGACTAACCTCTTATTTTTAATCCATATGGTCTGTGCTTTGATACTAATTCTCCTCATATATGGTAATTGATGAATTCATTCTTGACAGCTCAAGAAAGCTTGGTTAAAAAATTGGTACTTTTTAAAACATAAGTTTATTTAAGTATGGAAGAAATGTATTCACAAAGCATCAGTTTTAAATTAATTTCGTTGCAAACATTTGATGGGTGGGAGGTGGGGGGTGGCGTGGGAGTAAGGCAAATAAAGAAAAAGAGGCACCCTCCTCACTAGTGATCCTAATGATCTGGGGTAGCCAGTCTGCGGATCCTTTTCAGGGGGTGAGCATAACATTGAATACAATATCAAAAGCTCACATGAATTCAAGCGCAGATTGCAGCTATCATGGCTGCAGGTACTGGTGCTAAAAGGGGTTTATAGTGACTCATGGCAGTCCAACAATTTGGGTTTCAACAAATTATCAAGATTTAGAAGCGTCACAGTGGCAGGCAACCCATGTTATATTAGGTCAGGCAAAACATGGAAGTCAGACACGAGGAGACTACACAGGCATGATAAGTTGACTTCTGCAGGAAATATTGGTTGGGTTGATTGATAAAGTTAGTTGGAAGGGCTGCTTGTTGAGGTTTGTATTTCATCATCCAGGATGTAGTACCGTGGTACTTTCTACAATCACAGTGATCTTCACATATTATATTTTCATATTACACAGTTTCTTCAAAAATAATTGAGAAGCCATTTTACTGTTAAAACAAAAAGCTGCTCAAATCACAATGTCACTTAATTTCAAAGTGGATCACGGTGGTTTAAAATCCAGATATGCCCATCTCAAGAAGATGCTCAAAAAGTACTTTCAGTGAGTTGATAATTAGAAGTCGGTAGTGAAAATTCAATGCCACCTGGGTGCCCAGCGTGGGCAATAGATAACTTGAAGCAATCTCCCCATGGAGTAGGCTGCAACTCCTTTGCCTTTAAGCAGATACTCGGATCACAGCCAAGTTCAGCTTGACACACCGATTAATGCAATTACCATTCCACAGAGTACATGGAGGGCCTGTGAGGGTGGGGAGTCACTGTAGGAGGTCACAGTTTGAGCTATAGCAGCAGTGAAAGTGAGTCATGTCATAATTCCTTGAGCATACAGACTGCAATTGAGCAGAGTGCTGGACCACTCTGAATAGAGCGTTGTTTTTGTTTCTGCCACATCTTGAACAGGCATCTTGGCACAACTCTGCACTGTTTTGTCCTCTGCAAACATGGTCACCATCACTTATACAACTAGTTCCAAAGCATCCTGTGTGCAGTTACAAGGTCTGCACTGAGCCAGGCTTCAAAAAGCCAGTTCCCCGAGCAACCTTTTACAGGCGACAAAGCATGCTAACCCTTTGGCTGCAAAGCAGACTCAGGCAAATGTCAGCAGTGAGAATGGTTCCAAACTGGATGAAACCTACAGAGAACAAAAAGATACAGTGGTGTGGGGACATTACAGATAAGGGGCCAATGGACACCCAGTGGCAACCTCAAAAGCAGTACAGGGTCAGTGCAGTCAGGCTCCCAGTAGTGATAAACCAGAATAGAGCGATTCATTTTCAGAGCCATGCTGTCCCATCTCAACAAGTGTCTGACAGCAGGAAGAATGGGGGAGCAACTGGATGCTGAGCCTTTGCAAAAGGTAAAGGAGGCCACATTAACTTATATTCCCTTTTCCTTCAATAAGGCTGAGACCTTCAAATGCAAGAGTGCACTTCATGTCATCATCTGCTAAGTAGTCATCTCTTATTATGCTTTGATTCTCTCCTTCAACAGGAAGCAGCCAAAGTGAGTGCATAGGATCCTGGGGTGGCTGCAGTTGCCCCTGGGTGTGAAGATGATTATGCAGGTATGACATTCCATAATTCATCACATTGCAGCAACTGGAAGCATTCACATATGCCCAGGCATCAATAGTGCATGCCAGCATACAATTTGACCTCTCACAGATCTGCACAGTGGTTACACATGGTGATCGGCGTTGACGAGAACCGATGGAAAATGCTAGCAGAAATCCTCTGTGATTGCTGCCTACGTTCCACATTACTATCCTCTGTCAGCCAGGGCATAACCCTGGTGTCTCACTGATCTCTATTGCAGATGTTGCACAAGAAAGCAATTTGGACACTGAAGGGAGTGCTGCATCTAGAGAAGGAACAGCAGGAAATGTTTTTACTGGAGTCTTCAATAAATTATATTTCCCAGGTCTCCCCAAAGACTACTGCAGAAATCATGCTGTTGGTTTTGACCTTTGCCATGAGACACTATCTATTTTCTGCTGTATTGATGCATTTCTTGGACAATATTAATATATTATGTGACAAATTGATTTCTAAGTCCACAAAGGCTCTCCTGAAAGGTACATTTTGCAGCAATTCAGTTAGCCTACAATTCCATTTCTATTGCCTGCATTGCTATAAGTTGTCACTCATTTAGCATCTGTTGAAGAAGAGGAAGTGCCATGTCCCTATAGTGAATAATCTTGAGCTGTCAAGAATTGAAACGGTAGCAACTTTTTTGTCACCTCAGATGTGAACATGCAGCTGCAGAATATGTTCAAGAGAGAGGAGATAATGGATAGTCGAGACTACAGGGAAAGGCATGCAAAATTAGCTGAGGTAAACATTGAGGACATTTATGATGGTTGATATTACTGGGATATGGCTAAGGAAGGCCAGACACTTAATGAACGACAGATCTTTTGTTATCTTATCAATTCTCTCCTATGTTAAGATCCAGGTGGGCCCGACTTAGAAAGGCCAGCATATTGTGCGGTATCTCAGCTTAACTCACCTGCATGCCATAGCAGATAAAGAACATAGGTTGCTGGCTACTGAAGTAATTGATACTGAGCTCAGGGTATTACGCTGAGGAACTCTCTTAAAAATGTCCTGAGGCAAAAATGATCAACCTCTGAACAACCACAAGCATCTTCCTTTGTACTAGGTATTGCACCAACTAGTGCGGGGTTTTCCCTCAGTATCCTAAGGGATGTAAACGCCACACCTCACTAGACATTACATACAATCTTGAAGGTAAAGCCAGTCTCTTTAACCTCTCATGTGGAGTTCAGCAGTTTTGTCCAGGATTGGATTAAGGCTGTAATAAGATCTGGTACAATTTGGTGGAACTAGTGACTATAAGAGTGATAAAGATGTACAGCATGGAAACAGTCCAACCCGTCCATGCCAACCAGATATCCCAACCCAATCAGGTCCCACCTGCCAGCACCCGTCCCATATCCCTTCAAACCCTTCCTATTCATATACCCATGCAAATGCCTCTTAAATGTTGCAATTGTACCAGCCTCCACCACTTCTTCTGGCAGCTCAATCCATACACTTAACACCCTCTGTGTGGAACAGTTGCCCTATAGGTCTCTTATATCTTTCCCCTCTCACCCTAAACCTATGCCCTCTAGTTCTGTCTCCCCCACCCAAGGGAAAAGACTTTGCCTATTTACTCTATCCATGCCCCTCATAATTTTGTAAACCTCTATAAGGTCACCCCTCAGCCTCCGATGCTCCAGGGAAAACAGCCTCAGCCTGTTCAGCCTCTCCCTATAGCTCAAATCCTCCAACCTTGGCAAATTCCTTATAAATCTTTTCTGAACCCTTTCAAGTTTCACAACATCATTCCGATAGGAAGGAGACCAGAATTGCACACAATATTCTAACAGTGGCCTAACCAATGTCCTATACAGCCGCAACATGACCTCCCAACTCCTGTACTCAATACTCTGACCAATAAAGGAAAGCATACCAAACGCCTTCTTCACTATCCTATCTACCTGCGACTCCACTTTCAAGGAGCTATGAACCTGCATTCCAAGGTCTCTTTGTTCAGCAACACTCCCTAGGGCCTTACCATTAAGTGTATAAGTCCTGCTAAGATTTGCTTTCCCAAAATGCAGCACCTCACATTTATCTGAATTAAACTCCATCTGTCACTTCTCAGCTCATTGGCCCATCTGATCAAGGTCCTGTTATAATCTGAGGAAACCTCTTTACTGTCCACTACAGCTCCAATGTTGGTGTCATCTGCAAACTTACTAACTGTACCTCATATGCTCACAAACAAATCATTTATGTAAATGACAGAAAGTAGAGGACCCAGCAGCAATCCTTGTGGCACTCCATTGGTCATAGGCCTCCAGTCTGAAAAACACCCTCCACGACCACCCTCTGTCTTCTACCTTTGAGCCAGTTCTGCATCCAAATGGCTAGTTACCCTGTATTCCATGAGATCTAACCTTGCTAATCAGTCTCCCATGGGGAACTTTGTCGAACGCCTTACGGAAATCCATATAGATCACATCTACTGCTCTGCCCTCATCAATCATCTTTGTTACTTCCTCAAAAAACTCAATCAAGTTTGTGAGACATGATTCCCCACGCACAAAGCAATGTTGACTGTCCCTAGTCAGTCTTTGCCTTTCCAAATACATGTACATCCTGTCCCTCAGGATTCCCTCCAACAACTTGCCCAGCACCGAGTTCAGGCTCACCGGTCTATAGTTTCCTGGCTTGTCTTTAATGCCCTTCTTAAACAGTGGCACCATGTTTGCCAACCTCCAGTCTTTCGGCACCTCACCTGTAACTATTGATGATACAAATATCTCAGCAAAAGGCCCAGCAATCACTTCTCTAGTTTCCCACAGAGTTCTCAGGTACACCTGATCAGGCCCTGGGGATTTATTCACCTTTACCCATTTCAAGACATCCAGCACTTCCTCCTCTGTAATGTGGACATTTTGCAAGATGTCACCATCTATTTCCCTACAATCTATATCTTCCATATCCTTTCCCACAGTAAATACTGACTGTTGCTTCCTCAGGGAATTCTATTAAGTTGGTGAGATATGACCTTCCCTGCATGGAACCATGCTGCCTATCATTAATAAGCCCATTTTCTTCCAGGTGTAAATAGATCTTGTCCCTCAGTATTTTCTCGCACTGACGTCAGATTCACCAGTTTGTGGTTGCCTGGATTGTCCTTGCTACCCTTCTTGAACCAGTGTGGGGTGACAGCATTGGCAATTCTCCAGTCCTCTGCGACCTCACTCATGTTCAAGGATGCTGTTAGGGCCCCAGCTGTTTCCTCTCTCGCTTCCCTCAGTAAGCTGGGATGGATTCTATTCGGACCTAGGGACTTGTCTACCTTGATACCTTTTAGACACCCAACACTTCTTGCCTCCTTATGCCAACTTTACCTAAGTAATCAAAGATCTATCCCTAACCTCAACATCCATCGTGTTCCTCTCCTCGATGAATACCAAAGCAAAGTACTCATTAAGAATCTCACCCATTTTTTCTGACTCCACACATAACTTCCCTCCTATGTTCTTGAGGGGCCAACCCTTTTTCTAGTGGAGAAGGGCATGGAAGATATAGAATGTGGGGAAATAGATGGTGAAATCTTGAAAAATGTCCATATTACAGAGGAGGAAGTATTGAAATGCATGGGGGTGGATAAATCCCCAGGACCAGATCAGATGTATCCTACAACTCTGTGGGAGGCTAGGGTGATGATTGATGGACCCCTTGCTGAGATATTTGTGTCATTGATGGTCACAGGTGAGATATTTGTGTCATTGATGGTCATAGGTGGGGAGCCACAGGACTGGAGATTGGCTGACATGGTACCGTTGTTTTGGAGGGGTGGTGAGGATGGGCCAGGAGACTGTAGACCAGTGTTCCTGATGTTGGTGGTGGGCAAGTTGTTGTAGGGTATCCGGAGGGATGGGATTTACATGTATTTGGAAAGGCAAGGACTGATTGAGGATATTCAACATGGCTTGTGTGTGGGAAGTCATGTCTCACAAACTTGATTGAGTTTTTTGAGAAAATGACGGGGTGATAGATGGGGGTGAAGCGGTGAACGTGGTCTGTGTTGTTTTCAGTGGGATGTTTGTTGGGGTTCCCCATGGAAGACTGGTTAGCAAGGTTCGAAATACAGGGAGAGTTAGCCATTTGGATACAAAGCTGGCTCAAAGATAGAAGACAGACAGTGGTGGTGGAGGGTTGTTTTTCAGACTGGAGGCCTGTGATTGATGGAGTGACACAGGGGTCGGTTCTGGGTCTGCTACTTTTAGTCATTTATATAAATGATTTGGATATGAACATGGGGGTATGGTTGGTAAGTTTGCAGATGACACTGGAATTGGAGATGCATTGGACAGCAAAGAAGGTTACCTCAGACTACAATGGGATCTTGGTCAGATGGGCCAATGGGCTGGGGGAATGGCAGATGGAGTTTAATTTGGATAGGTACAGGGTGCTGCATTTTGGGAAAGCAAACCTTAGCAGGACTTATATACTTAATGGTAGGGTCCTGGGGAGTGTTGCTGAGCAAAGAGATCTTGGAGTGCAGGTTCATAGCTCCTTGAAGATGGAGTGACGGGGAGATGGGATGATGGGGAGGGTGTTTGGTATGCTTTACTTTACTGATCAGAGTGTTGAGTGTAGGAGTTGGGGGTCATGTTGCAGCTGTGCTGGACATTGGTTGGACCACTTTTGAAATATTGCATGCAATTCTGATCTCCTTCTTATTGGAAGGATGTTGTGAGGATTGAAAGGGTTGAGAAGAGATTTACAGGGACGTTGCTGGGTTGGAGGTTTTGAGCTATGGGAAGAGTCTGAATAGGCTGGGGCTGTTTTCCCTGGAGCATTGAAGGCTGAGGGGTGACTTCATAGAGGTTTAGAGAGTCATGAGAGGCGTGGATAGGATAAATGAACAAAGTCTTTTTGCTGGGGTAGATGAGTCCAGACCTAGAGGGCATAGGCTTACGGTGAGAGGAGAAAGATATGAAAGGGACCGAAGGGGCAACTTTTTCATGCAGAGGGTAGTGGATGTATGGAATGAGCTGCTGGAGGGAGTGGTGGAGGCTGGTACAATTGCAACATTTAAAAGGCATCCAGATGGGTATGTGAATGGGAAGGGTTTAGAGGGATGTGGGCCAAGCGCTGGCAAATGGGACTAGATTAGGTTGGGATATTTGGTCAGCATGGATGAGCTGGACCAAAGGGTCTGTTTCCGTGCTGTACCTCTCTTTGACTCTCTGACTTTATGACCCTTGACCTCCCAGTATTTAATTCTTCATTGCCGACAAATGATCAATGAGATAGCCACAAGAATGATTACCACAAACACCATCGTAAGTGGGCTATAGTTTGGGAAGCACAGGCCCAAAATGCAAATGTTCTTGGATAAAATTCTCATAGAAGCCAAGAAACTGTGTGATAAGGGTGTGCAACAATTCAAAAAGGAGAGATGTTTACCAATAGACTGTTTCCACTTTGCTGCTATATGGATGCTCCAGCAAGCTCTGCAAAGCAGGATACAGACAAATCCTATAGATACTATGGATGTCCCATTCTTAAAAGAGAGTAGACCAGGTTGTGAAGGATCCAAAATAAGTACCATAAGGAATACGGACAGGAAGGACATCAAATTACTTCACAACATGACAAGGGCACTGCATGAGGGCAGGCCAGTTAGTGCTGTTAAGGACCCAGCACATTTATTAAGTTTCCATACTTTCCTCTAGCTTGGGGATTCCCAGCAGACTTTGTGAACTCAATTTTCCTTCGTGTTGGCCAGGCACTTAAATGCTCTGTGACTCACCTTGACAGCCACTGAGGAATTTTACACTGAGGAATTTTCTCCCTGAGAAATAGCTGTGCTGAATTTCATTCCATTAAGCCACCAGATTTAATGGTGACAGAGCAAAACCATAATCTGAAAGGTGGCACTGGAAGGCCTCAAAGTGGTACATGTGGCTGTTGTTTTACAGTCTGCCATACGTAACTACGATTCTCCCACAGAAATACCTGGAACACTGGGCACTTTTTGTCCAGGCAAAAACATTCTAATCAGATTCACACCCAGCAAGGAAACTTCCTCTGCATTTGTTTAAAAAATCTCACTGATTTGAACTGATCTGTTGCTTTTTTGCAAACTTTTTGTCAAGTACATCCTTTGAACATCCTGTACTTTCCAATACAGTGAAGTCGGGCTAACTTCTACGATTTCTCCTTAAAGTGTGATGGCCAGTGAGTTTCACAGTGGCCCACAATCAATTTTCTCACACCGTCTTCTACGTTTCTCCTCACTAATTATAATCCTGAGATGTTGGCTGCATTTCTCATGAAATCGTGTTTCCTGTGCTCCAGGTAAGATCTTCTCCTGGTTTCCTTGTACCACCCACCCCTGCCCCAAAAGCCCAGCTGCCACTACTTCAGACTCTCCCAATCAGCATTGATCTCTCAGACTGCAGGGGCTCGATCTGGAAACGGTCTCAAGGGGAAAGACAAGCTCCTTCCAGGACAGAGATCTGAAGGTGCTGCTGGGCTGTCTGGTGGAGAGGATGGGAATCCATATCCTTGCTCAATTCCCCTATCCTCCAAAGGGGAACACCATAACAAAGCCAACCAACCTTGGCATAAAGAGCAGTGTGGGTCAGTGCTGTGTACAGAGTGAAAAGATTTTCTGCACTCTGCAAGATCAAGTGCCACCATCTTCTCTCTGTTACTTCTTACTCAGGATACGGCACATGCCTTTGCCAAGGCTCATGAACTACTTGCATGCATCGTGTTCCACCCAAGGGCTCACACCATCACATCCTCCCAAACTGCTAACCCTTTCTGCATTTCCAGCTAACTCACTGGGGACACCTGATGACTTCTTGTGACAATGCTGTGGCTTTAGGAAGTGTGTTTTGTCCTGGTTATGATTAAGCAAAGTTTTAAGGCAGAGGTGCCAAATTGGCTAGTGAGAGCCTAGAAAGTAAACAACTTGGGAGGCCTTGTTTTTTTTTTAAAGTTGGTATAATAGGTGCAGCCTTTGTCTCATTGCAAAGAAAAACTGGCCACACCCTCACAGATTGATCCCTCAACTGACCTACCTGTAATCACTAGACTACATCACTTGAACTGACTGTGACCATCCCCATATAGTGTGATTGAATGACTGTGGTGGATCCTCTAACGTTCACACATCACCACTTACTCAAAGCACACGAATTGTATTTGGTGTGTAAGCAGCTGGCAGTCTGAGTGATGATAAGTCTCTGACAGTCTGTAACCTGGTGCTAAAGTTAATGAGCGTCAATCCGACATGTCAGCATCGATGTGTGAAGTGCATTGGGTGATGGCAGGATGGGTCTTCACCAAGCTATAGTTGTCAGGAACTGGCTCTGACCTTTCTGTTGGGAATTTTCACTGTCTACGTTTCATGGTAGAGGAGAGGTGTTTTGGAAAAGCGATGTAAGTCTGCCGAATTGGGTTTTTAATGAACTGCAAATGCACTGAAATAAGGTCGTCACCTCTTTGAACTCACCTTTCCAAGCTCAGGGCAAGTCAAGACCTTCTTTTGCAATGATGGAAATCTATACTTTTTTCTTTCTCACCTTATTTTGTCACCACACTTGTCATTACTCTCATGACATCAGGGTGGGAGAATTTACTCAAAATTTTAAAATTAAACCTAAGCCTTTCAAATTCACAACTGTCCCAGAAGATGGCATTCCAAGGTACTGTCTGGGACTGGAATTTTCGAAGTTTCCCAGCACTGGATCAAAATCCCATGGCCATTTGATGTCTAACCCAATAATTCAGATCTCTGAATCATTTATAGAGTCAGGGCAATACGAAAAGAGTATTAAATCCATATCATCCATGAGGACCAGATAACTTAATTTAGTCCCATTTGCCAGCACTTAGCCCATATCCCTCTAAACCCTTCCTGTTCATATATCCATCCAGATGCTTTTTCACTGTTGTAATTATGCCAATGTCCACCACTTCCTCTGATAGCTCATTCCATGCACACACCACCCTTTGTGTGAAAAAGTTGCCACTTAGGACCCTTTTAAATCTTTCCCTTTTCATCTTAAACCTCTGCCCTCTAGTTTTGGACTCCCCCACCCCATGGAAAAATCCTTATCTATTTACCCTCACGATTTTATAAATCTCTGTAAGGTCACCCCTCAGCCTCCAGGGAAAACAGCCAATCTTGTGGCAGTGACTCTGTTGTCATTGTGTATCCCTCCTCCACATTCGTGTTTTGCTCCTTGATTTGTTCCATTCTGACTTAATTTGCCTAACACCATTACCCCCTTTGTTATTGTCCAGTCTTTAATCTCATCACAGACCATCCCATGTTTTTTCTTTCCACTCTCTACCCTTGCATTTGCTTAAAACCTGGTACATCCCTAAGGCTAGGATTTAATGTGGTGAGTACTAAGTGTAGGCATAGGTGACTTCAAGGGGCATTAACCTACTTAGGCTCTCTTTATCACCCCAGCATGAAAGTTCATTGGATTGAGCATCAATTTGGTACTTAAGGGCTTCTCCTTTGTCCAATCAGGAGCCTGCTCACTGAATCCTTGCCCTGTCCACCACCCACCCAGAGGTAACTGCTCAATCAGAAATTTGTAGGCTCAGGGTTGGAAGCACAAGTGGCACACCGTGACCAGTTTCACCAGTGGGTAAGAAAGTGGGTATTTTGGGGACACTATTGGGGATGGGGTGAGTAACCCTCCCTGTCCCAATTCGCCCCAGATTCAGGCAAGTGGAGCTTCCCTGTGAAGAAAACACGCCCTGTTCCCACCAGCTGGGAGAGAGGGTATTCAGCCCAATGAGTGGCTTAGGCCCTTGGAATCAAGGGTTATGGAGATAAGGCAGGAAGTGGATACTGATTAGGAATGATCAGCCATGATCATATTGAATGGCAGTGCAGGCTCGAAGGGCTGAATGGTCTACTCCTGCACCTATTGTCTATTAGCTGGTGATTCAAAAGCTTCACTTGTTGGCGGGCTGAGGATGCCCACCATGGATTTTCCTGCCCGGAGTGGAGGTGGTGAGAAAGGGACTGAGTATACCTCTGAGTGAACTCAACCAAATATTTGCCCTTTCCTCACCATCTCCAGGGAGGGGAAATTGCACCCTGACTTTACCCACTTCTGATGAAAGCATATTGGAGCCTGAGCAGACCATTCAGCCCCTTGAGCCTGTTCCGCCATTCTAGACCATGGACTGATCAATCACCTCAACGGGCGTGTCAGTGACTCACTAACCTGAAAGTTTCTCCACAGATGCTGCCGAACTTGCTGAAAATTTCCTGGTTTTATTCACTAACTACATTTTGATCTCATCCTAGCCAATTTGCTGCAGTTTGGACAGAGCAGAGGTTCTGTGACTCATAGCCTCTGTCTTTGATTCTATTAACTCACCAAGAATCTTCTGATCCTTTGACATTCTCGAAACAGCTTGCTGGAATTTTTCACCCTGGTTTTGGCAGGTTCCTAGAGAATGGGTGTGTCAGTTTTGAGGTGGATACAGAGAAGCAGAGGAAATCCCTTTTACAATGACCTCTCTCTCAGAAAGCCAATGCGATGGGGAGAGACTACGAGTGAGAATTTTGCAGGAACCTGACCGAGTCCAGGCTGGGGATGGGGGATTGAAGGGGTGTGGTGAGGATGGGTGAGAGGTTGATTAAATAATATGGAAAATAATAAGATTCTGAAAATGATTGACAAATGTGACCCTTGCTTTGTTTGTGATTGAAGTAATCAAGGTCCAGCCGATGGAACAGCTGCTAACACAAACCAGCCGAGCAGCCCTTTGAAGGTCACAGTGAAGATTATCAAAGATGCACTCCTGGACTACGGTTTTATGGTCTCAGAAGATTCACCAGTATGTGTGAAGTCTGTCACTGCAGGTAAATACCTGGGAATGGGAGGTTCCAATAAGATGACTGTATCATCTTGTTACTTTTTAAATTTATACTTCAATCCAGTGTGGTTTATTAAACGAAGACAGCCTTGCAAAGAGTTGTCATGCTATTCCAATTAATTTAAATAAATTCCCACGTCTACAAAGTTTCCGCCAAGAATTTAGTTAAAGCTGTGAAATAAACTCGAAAGCAATCGACCAATGCCAACAAGAACTGAAAGGAGCACAGTAATTATGAAGACGACATTGGGACAAGTTAACAAGAGAATCCAAGCATAACCCTGAAGAAAAGAAGAATAGTTTAACAGCATCCAAGTGGTTTGAAAAGAAATTTAAATAAAACATATGGCAAAGAAATGCCAGGTTACAAGGAAGTAACTGACATACAGCATATCTGGATTATCACAGCTGACTTACTGGAACCACAATTATATTAGAAGTTGTCAGATCTCAGGAGTTGAAAATGTGTTGCTGGAAAAGTGCAGCATGTCAGGCAGCATCCAAAGAGCAGGAGAATCGCGTTTCGGGCATGAGCCCTTCTTTAGGAGTGCAGCATCTGCAGTCCTCACTTTCTCCTCGAAGATCTCAGGAGTTGCCTGACGTTGGAGACAATTTGGGGCTTCCGTAGAATCAAGCTTGCTTCTATGTTGTTCCCCACTGTGCTCTTCCAGTTACGGACCCCAATCAGGAGCTGATGTGCAAGCAGCAAAAAATGGAAAGGTTTAATCATTTCTGCCTGATTTCTATCCATCATTGAAATTCCAACGACAGAAAATCCAGATCCAAATCTGGTCATCCTGCAGTTGGAACTGATATAAAAAAGATAAGTTGTAGAGGGAGGGTTGGGCAGTCCCAAAATTTCATAAGAAGGAATGATCTCACTCAGGAAATTTCTGACTGTTAGTTTGATGAAAAATTGAGAGGAACATACTGGTAGCAATAAGAGGGATGAGAGCTTGAAACTAAATATAGAATCTGTAATTATTTTGTGAGAAAACTGATATAATTATTTTTGAAGAATGCCAGAGACATTCATAACAGGTCGTGTGGATAGAATCGATTTGAAGGACTGCTGAGAAATTTCCTGAAAAAAAAAGCTAATTCCAATTCAAGAGAGTAATTTTCATGTTGGTTGACAATCATATTATGATTAATTGCAGGAATTACGTATATATGTCTCATTTACTACTGTAATTTTGTATATCTCAATGTACATGTACATTTGCATGTACATACATACATGTTAAATGCACATGTGTCTGTGTGTTGGCACGTGACATGTATGTGTGAGAGAGTAGGGGTGAAGTCTTTCCAAAAATGTACTTAATGCCACTGATGTTACTTCAACCTATCTCCATCCACACGATGCTATTTATGCCCAACTCCAGTGACTCATCTTCAGAACTGGACTTGAAATGGTAACTGCACTTTCTATCTACAAAAGCTGTCAGACCTGCTGAGTCTCTTCAGCCATTTCTGCTTTTGTTTCAAATTTCCAGTATCAGCAGTTTTTTGTTTTACTTTTGGTATTTCCTTACCTGGCACAAGGTGCAGCCTTCAGCTTGGACAACTCTCACTACAGCCACAATGGGGACCCACATAATACAGAAGATGGTCATACACCAACCCAGTGCTACTGTCCAGACAGGGTATTCAACAGGTCCATATGTTGGTGGGACAAATCATCTGTTTAAAATGAAGGTCTAAAATCATATCAAAAACAGAATGATTATCTGCACTTCATTTTCTGTTTGAAACACTAAAAGATGTAACATCTCCTTATTACAGCAAACTCGATGAGATAAGAAACCAGCATGCTCTCCACCACAGCCAGAAGAGCCAATTCTTTTCCCCAATCATCATCTCAATATCCTTGATGAATCTGTTCAGCCCTGTGAACAAGGAAGCAGAGAGACACCATCAGCCACTTTGTCCTGTCTTCAGGGCAGTTTGTTAATTGCCAAAGTCCATCTTGTATAGGGTGGCACTAATGAACAGGTTAAACCAGAGAAGGGATCACTCTGGATTTCAAATAAGATGAGCAGAGATTTCCCTGTCACCAATCTGGAGAAAGTGAGGACTGCAGATCAGAGTCGAGAGTGTGGTTTTGGAAATGCACAGCAGATCAGGCAGCATCCATGAAGGGCTTCCTGATGAAGGGCTTCTGCCTGAAATGTCGATTCTCCTGCTCCTTGGATGCTGCCTCACCTGCTGTGCTTTTCTATCACCACACTCTCGACCCTGTCACCAATCTGATTACGTATAAAATTTGTCCACAAGTCCCACAAAATTGGTACTTACTCAAGGAGCGGCTCTGGTTTCTGATCTTTGTTGAGATGGACAGGCCTCTGTTATCAGAACGGGGCCATGATGGACGACAAACTGAGTCCACTGTCCTAATATGAAGAAAAGCAAATGGGCCCTCGACCATCTTAAGAAATCCTGCCCATCAAGTCTGCACCAACCCTCTGAAGAGCGATTCGCCCAGACCCACGCCCCCACCCTATGCCTGTAATCCTGCATTCTTCATGGCTAACCCACCTTGCCTGCACATCCCTGGATCCTATGTGTAATTTAGCATGGCCAATCCACCTAACCTACACATCTTTGGACTGTGGGAGGAAACTGCAGCATCCAGAGGAATCCAGCGCAGACACAGGGAGAGAATGTGCAAACTCCACACAGTCACACCAGGCTGGAATCAAACCCAACTCCCTGGCACGGTGAGGCAGCAGTGCTAACCACTCAGCCACCTCCTTCCAAAGATTCACAAACCTGACTGCCCCTGTCGACCATTGTCTCAGCCTGCACCTGTCCCACTGAACTCATTTCTTCCTGCCTTGACACTGTCCTGACCCCTTAGTTCAGGAACTCCCCACCTACATTCGTGACACACCTCCTTCAAGATTTTTGTTCCCCTGGCCCCCAACGCCTCATCTTCACCATAGACATCCAGTCCGTGTACACATCGATCCACCACGACAAAGGTCTCCAAAACCACTGTTTCTTACTCTCATGCTGTCCCAACCCGTACCCTTCCACTGACACCCTCATCTGCCTGGCTGAACTGGTCCTCACCCTCAACAATTTCTCCAAACCAAATGGGTATCCATGGGCACCCTCATGGGACCCAGCTATGCCTCCCTGTTTGTCAGATATGTAGAACAGTCCATTCTCCGCAGTTACACTGCATCAATCCCACCTGTTCCTCCGGTACATCAATGACTATCTGCACTGCCTCATACTCCCTTGAGGAGGTTGAACAGTTCATCAACTTTACCAACACCTTTCACCCGACCTAAAATTCACCTGGACCATCTTGGCAATCTCCCTCCCCTTCCTGGACTTCTCCATCACCGTTTCTGGTGACCAACTAACCACATATACTACAAGCCCACCGACTTACACGGCTACCTAAATTACACCTCCTTTCACCCTACCTCCTGTAAAAACATCATTCCTTATTCCCAATTCCTCCACCTCCGCTGCATCTGTTCCCAGGATGACTAATTCCACCTCAAATTCCCAGATAGCCTCCTTCTTCCACGATTGCAACTTCCCTTCCCACGTGGTTGATGATGCCCTCCAGCGCATCTCCTCCACTTCATGCACCACCACCCATGAACCCCACCCTTCACAACACAACAAGGACAGAACCCCCCGGTCCTCACCTACCTCCACATACAATGCATCATCCTCTACCACATCCCCCACCTCCAAACGGACCCCACCAGAGATATATTTCCCTCCCCACCCCTATCAGCATTCTGAAAATATAATTCTCTCTGTGACTGCCTCTTCAGGTTCATATCCCCACCAGCTCACACTGCACTCCTGGCAACTTTCCATGCCACCGCAGGAAGTGCAAAACTTGCGCCCACACCACTCTCCTCACCTCCGAGGCCTCAAGGGATCCTTCCACATCCATCAGAAATTCACCTGCACCTCTCCCAATGTCATCTGTTGTACCTAATGTGGTCTAGTCTACATCAGGGAGACAGGGTGCCTTCTTGCGGATTGTTTCAGAGAACATTTCTGGGATACCCACCAACCCCACTGCACTGTGGCTGAACACTTCAATTCCCCTTCCCACTCCGTCAAGGACATGCAGGCCCTGGGCCTCCTCCACCGCCAAAAGCTTATCACTGACAATTGGAGGAGGAACATCTCATATTCTGCCTTGGGATCCTGTAACCACACGGGATAAATGTGGATTTCAACAGCTTCCTCAATTCCCCTCCCTCCACATTATCCCAGTCCCAAGCCAACCAACTCGGGCACCACCCTCTGGACCCATCCATCACTGCCCCCTCTGACCTATCACCTTCTCCCTCACCTTCATCCACCTAATCGCTCTCCCAGCTACCTCCCACTAACCCCACCACTCTCCCATTTTTCTCTCAGCCCCTACCCACAAGCCTCACTCCTGCTGAAGAGTTTATGCCTGAAACGTCGATTATCTTGCTCTTCGGATGCTGCCTGACTGTCATGAAGTCTGTTGTTACACACAACCCATTGGTAGCCATTAACAGTCTCCATTAACAGCTATTCTCCCTTCCAGCCAGATCATTATCCATTTCCTTGTCTGTTCAACTATTCTTCTATCTTTAGGGTCTATTCCCAACTATCATTTTCTCCTTACTCGCTCCCTCCACCATACCTTCTGCAAATAAACTGACATTTTCTGAGCTACCATCAGTTCAGAGGAAGGGTCACTCGATCCAAAATGTTAACTTTGATTTCTCTTCACATATGCTACCAGACTTGCTGAGCTTTTCCAGCAATTTCAATTTTTGTTTCTAATTTACATTATCTGCAGTTCTTTTGGCTTTTCTATGATTATTGATTCTGCACCTTCCAAGCTCATGCAGTATTATTTTGACATGCATTTTGATCTAATACACTCTTAACTGAAACACTTCTGCTCAGAAGGACCTTTGGTGAGAATGAGTCCCTTTGGTAATATAAACATTGGGGAGAAGGTGGCCTAGCTGTAGTAATGTCAGAGGGCTAGTCATTGAGACCTCCAGGGTGATATTTTGAGGGTGTGACTTCAATTAAAATCTGGAATAAAACTCTAGCCTAACTGTAACTAACCATCATTGACTGTCATTTACAAAATAACCCTGGTTCACAAACGCCCTTTAGGGATGGAAATCTGCCATCTTTACCTGGTGGCCTACCTGTAATTCCAGAACTACAGCAATGTGGTTGACTTTTAACAGGCCTTCCGGCAATTGGGGAATGGGCAATAAACACTGGTTTAGCTGGCAATGTCCACATCCCATTGAAAAATATTTTAAAAATCTGTCTGATAAAATTCACTGAGGTTTTCTGTTTAACTCTGGAATCAATGTTGGTTGAATAATCTCTTTCGTGGGCCAGATTTTCAATTAGGTTCGGGAACCCAATACCTGGATAAATTCTGCTCCTCTCCCTCTGCTTGTGTTATGTCAACATTGCAATGTAAGTTTTAAAATTAAATGGTCTGATTAATCATAAGGTAGACTTGGCACCTATTTAGAGACAGTGAGTGCCTTGAGATGGTAGGAGCTGCCTGCCTGCCACCGGGGAAGATTACAGCCAGATTGGGGTTTATCGATGAGTAACTTTTGAAAACACAAAACTGTATTGGAAGCTTCAGAAGTTTCTCATGGAAAACCACAAGAAACCTGGTTGATTGATCTAATCGGTATTAAGAAGATATTTAATTGCCATCTTAGTTACTGAGTAAGTATTTTCATTTTGCATTATGACCCAAATAGTGGGGATCTATAGCAAAAGTTCACTCTTCCAGCCGCAGTCAGAACAGTGCATTAAAAGTGTAATTGCATCATATTAAACAATGGCTGACATTTAGCAAGCTACAATACAGTTTAGACCAAATATGTATACTTTTGACCTATATCCAGTAAGGAAAATGGTTAACCATGATTAATTGTATTTAATCAAAGGAAGAACTCTATAAAGTATCCAAAAGAGTTGGAAGCCTAAGAATTGGAGACATTTTGGAATTCAGCAAATGATGAATGAGGAAAATATTAAGAATGGGAGAATAGAACATGACAGTGCATTAGTGAGATACATAAAGTTGGACTCTAAAGCTTCTCTAGGTATGTAAATTTTTTTTAAAAGCAATATCAAAAGGGTGCCCATTACAAGAAAAGCCAGGAGAAATTTAAAAAGAGGGCAAGGATACAGCAGCAAAGCTAAACCAATACTTTCTATCTATCACCATAGAAGAAATTAAAAATATCCCAGAAAAAGTTAAGAATCTATGGACTAATACAAATTAGAAACTCTGTTTCAAAAATGTCAATACTGGCAGACATGTCAATACTGGTCCACAGTTAATGCTTTTATTTGAATGTAAGTGTGAGTTATGAGGAAAGTGCAAAGATGCTTTTTGGTTTTGGAGAGGCTTTTTGAGTGGGCAAAGAATTGTCAGATAGAATAAGGTGTGGAGAAGTGTGATGTTATGTACTTTCATTGGAAAAATAGAAATAGAGTATTCCTTTAATGGTAAAAAATTGGGAAGTGTTGAACTTCAAAGAATTGGTTTCCTTTGTTCATCAGACACTGAAATGTAACATGTAGAGACTGCAAGCAATTAAGAGACTTTTATTACAAGAGGATTTTAGTAAAGGAGGAAAGGGGTCTTACTGTAATGGTATAGAATCTTGGTGAAACTATACCTTGAGGATTGCGCATAGTTTTCACCTCCTTACCTACCTAAAGATATACTTGCTGTAGAGGGAGTGCAAAACAGGTTCACCAAACTAATTTCCATGAGTGTCCGACAATCAAAGATTAAAGGGTCTTTATTCTCTGGAATTCCTCTCTGTTTTTCTTCTTTGAGGAGAATGAGTAGTGACCTCAATCAAACACAGACCTTTTAAGAATCCGATTCATTAAATGTAGGAAGGATGTTTCCCATGTGGATAGAGGAGTCTCAAACCAAGGGATACAGTTTCAGAAAAATTGGCAAACCAGTTATGTCGAAATGAGAAAGAATCTTCCAGGCCCAAACATACCTTCCAGGTAAAACAGCACTTGCACATCTCACAATCTAGGCTATTGCATTCGCTGAAAATGTGTTGCTGGTCAAAGCACAGCAGGCCAGGCAGCATCTCAGGAATAGGGAATTCGACGTTTCGAGCATGCTCGAAACGTCGAATTCCCTATTCCTGAGATGCTGCCTGGCCTGCTGTGCTTTGACCAGCAACACATTTTCAGCTGTGATCTCCAGCATCTGCAGACCTCATTTTTTACTATTGCATTCGCTGCTCACAAAACTGTTCCCTCAATATGGAGGAGACCAAGTGTAGACTGGGCGAAAGCTTTGCAGAACATCTACATTCTCCCTGCAAAAGTGACCTTGAGCTTCCAGTTACATGCCACTTTAACCCACCACCTTATTCCCTGGCCAACTCCGATTTCTCTTCAGAGACCCACTGAGCTTTTCCAGCAATTTCTGTATTTGTACCCTCAGTTATCTATTGTCTAAGATGTTCCATGCAGATTAACTCTCCACCCATCAGTAAGGCCTGAGACATCATGTCAATTATTTCAAGGATGAACTTTTTCACTCTCTCTCTCTGGTGGTGTACAGTGCAGCCAGAAAAGTTGTCAGAACTTGAAATGAGTCTCTGCATCTACACTGACTGAGCAGAGCCTGGAAAGGCCTGGACCCTCTCATGGGGCCCTTTCACTACTGTCCCTCTGACCAATAATCCCCTTGATCATTTGTGATGTGTGATTCATTAGGCCATAAGCTAACACCTTCCCTTATTAGTCTCACTGAGCTGTGTGTATCTGAAGTGGTGGACGGTGTGTATGAGCCCTGTGCTGGTTGATGGAGCCCAGTGTTCGCCAGCTCTGGTTATTGGCTTGAACAGAGAGGACAAGAATCAATTCTCTCATAACTCACAAGTCACTTTATTAATGTTGTTCGTCAATACATGTGTGTAGCTAAAACATTTGTTGGCATAGAACATACTTGTACACTCACTAGAGTCTTCTGACATTCTCTGAGTGGTCACAAAATATAAAAGCTAATACCCAAGCAGTATAGCTCCTGATGACGACAAGGTCTGACGCCTCACACTCTCAATGTTGGCACCGGTGGTCTTGACGTAGGGTTTACTTCTGTGATGGTCAGTCTCTGGAGTTTTGACTGGCTCCATATCCAACAGTCATCTTCTTATTCCTTTCCTTTCTAAATGTCTGTCTGTGCACCATTGGCTCAGGCTCATTTGCTTATCATATGCCTTTACCTTATTGGCTCTGACCCACCGACTTGGGCAGCTTGTCCAAATAAGGGTTTTGCATTACCTCATCTTCCTTTGGCATTACTTCATCTTTCCAGAGAACTTAGCATAAACCAGTTTCAACTTCACACCAGTGCCTGGACTCAGGCCATTTTAGTTCACAAGCCGCTTCTTCCTGCATGCCAATAATTTTGCATTCAGTATTTTTCTGCAATGTGTTGGCAGCTTGTATCCCTCTCTCTCTTTTCCTGCAGCCACTGGCTAACATCTCTCCCCTTTTTATCCAAAGATACTTATTTTACGATCATTGTCTGTCTCTTTCTGCGAACCTCTCCTGGGATGGTCAGTATCCTCCCATTGAATAAGTTGCATGTTATATCGTTATAGTAAAATAGAGAAAAGAACATGTAAAGAACACTAAAGAAAAGTATAATAATATAAAGCAAACATGCAATAACGAATATGAAGAAATAATGCATATATGACTTAACTCAGTGTTTTCATAATATTCCTTCTGTTTCATGACAGGCTCACCCTCAAATCTCTGCACAATTTCATTTGTCTACCTTCTAAGCTGACATACATTGGGTATGATAATTAGTAATGCACATAGAATCACAACTACAGCAACATGTGACAGAATTCTGATCCACAGATGTATTTGAACATGAGATCTCCTGTTCCAGAACCGGTCTTATAATCTGGGTTCCCGCAACAACTCCTTTGCTGTATCAGGAAGAGTTCTAATTATTTTAGTGTGTGGGGTCCAGTGATGGATTATCTCTTATGCATGTCTGCTTTCAGGCCCCGTCTTACCCCCTCCAATTGTTTTGATACAAATGGGCCCTTGGGATCATTTACTGCTGTCAATTGACACTTGTGTTTTCCTCCCTGCTATATGAAGTTGTCTCCTAACATGGTGATAGTTTTTACCCCTTTCACAGGCAATATTCTTCCCTGTAGCAAAAGTGTCCATCTGGCGATTCAGTTTCAGCTAACCGAACCATCTTTAATCCTTCTGTCTAATAATAGCTGTACCGAGGTATGCTCCATCAATAATTGTAAGTGGGTTCAGCTGTGCTATGCAGGTAAAATGTTGCACTGCCCAGAAATAGCTAATATGTGTTTTTTACATGCTGTGTACCCTGCTCTACTGGTGACACCGTGTGTGATGTGTATGCTACTGATCTTAATTTCCTGTGCGTCTTCTGTAACAGAACTGTCGCGAGGGTGGTGGCTGTGGTGGCTACTTTGGTTAAAACTCACAACACCAGGTTATAGTCCAATAGGTTTAATTGGAAGCGCTAGCTTTCGGAGCACTGCTCCTTCGGCAGCTGGTTATGGAGTATAAGATTGTAAGACACAGAATTTATAGCAAACGTTTACAGTGTGATGTAATTGAAGTTAGATATTAAAAAAGACCTGGATGGTATATTAAGTCTCTTATCTGTGAGAATGACCACATTGGTTTCAGTTCTTTTATACGTAAATTGCAAAACATTTTTAAAAAATTTACATTCTCAAGTGAACTTTAACAATTGGTGTCTGTCAGCCTAGATAATGTATTGAAGGTGCCTGTTCCCCAGTGTGATACTGTCAGTGCCACAATGTTTAGACTGATACTCATCTAAACAAATGAATTTATGGAATCAAGCAGTTTTTAAGTGAAGGAAAATGTATATCTGCAAGTACAAATTCACCCCACAAACTTATAGGTGTGTGTGTAGTGCAATGGGGTTACCTGCAGTGTGCCATGAACCCAAGGTCCCAGTTGTGGCCATCCCAATGGGTACTGAACTTGAATATCAGCCTCATTGCACTTTCCACACACACACACACACCCTTTCACAGTTACACCCATGTATACACTCTCACACAGACACTCACAACCACCATCACTATCACTACCCTCCGCCCCCAATCCCACCCTCCCTCCACACATATAAAAGTTTGTGGGGTGAATTTGTACCTGCAGACATACATTTTCCTTCACTCAAAAACTGCATGAATCCATATTAGATCCGATAAATTCATTTGTTTAGATTAAAATCAGTCTAAACATTGTGGCACAGATAGTATCACACAGGGGGACTCACACCTTCGATATATTATCTTGGCTGACAGGCACCAATTGTTAAAGTTCACTTGAGAATGTAGATTTTTAAAAAAAGTTTTGCGATTTACATATGAAAGAACTGAAACCAAAGGGGTCACTCTAACAGATGAGAGACTTAACCAACAATCCAGGTCTTTTTCGATATATAATTTCAGTTACATAACATTGTAAACTTTTTGCCATAAATTCTGTATCATACAATCTTATACATCATGACCACCTGATGAAGGAGCAGCGCTCCTAAAGCTAGTGCTACCAATTAAACCTGTTGAACTATAACCTGGCATTGTGTGATTTTTAACAGTTGGATTTGGGGTTTTCAGAACGGGCGCGGCAGCTAGTGCTTGCTTTCGAGCTGCAATGTCTTGTTCCATTTGCACACCACATTCTTTTTTAATAACTCCATCAGTGGGGCTACCTTATTGGTCAATGTGGTCCCTTTAATGCCCCGCTAAGCTTGGGAAGGATCTCAACCTTTGACATCCCACAGAACAGGGAATCTGCCAATTGCCTCTACCTTTCATTTGTCCATTTCTTGTTTTCTCAGTGACAGAATCATTCCCAGATAAGTAATGTCCTGCTTCATATCTGCGCTCTCTTAGGGTTCACTTTCAGACCCAACTCATGCCACAATTGCAGTAATTCACTTAACAGCTGATAACGTTCCTTTTTAGTTTCAGTTTGAAAAAGCAAGTCGTCTACATACTGCACCAGACATTAAGGTTTCGAGAATTCTTTTAACCCTTCACTTAGACATTATGGACGGGGAGTTAGGAAATCACTGAAGCAGGGCAGTCCAAGTATATTGCTGGCCTTGGAAAGTAAATGTGGGTTTATATCGGCATTCATTCTCCAGTGAGTTGACCAAAACACATTACTTATGTCCAAAACTGTGACCCATTGCGCATCCTCACTTTGCTTGACTACGATCTCTGGGTTAGTTGCTATGGTGGGGGCTGTAGACAGGGTGGCCTTGTTCAATGTCCAGTTATCTACCGCTATTTGCCAGCTACTGTCTGGTTTCGTAACTGGTCGAATAGGTGAGTTGAGAGTGGAAGCTACTGGTCTCCGTATCCCTTGTTGCAGAAAACTATTAACTTCCTGACCTCTTCTTCTGCCTGTTTTGAAAAACCATACTGCTTCGGTGATTGTTGTCTGGATCCTGTATAAACACACTCTTGGCCAATCATGTTTATGTTGTGGTTCTATTTGCCGAGCTGGGAATTTGTGTTGCAGACGTTTCGTTCCCTGTCTAGCTGATATCCTCAGTGCTTAGGAGCCTCCTGTGAAGTGCTTCTGTGATCTTTCCTCCAGCATTTGTAGTGGTTTCAATCTGCCGTTTCCGGTTATCAGTTCCAGCTGCAGTGGTCGGTATATTGGGTCCAGGTTGATGTGCTTGTTGATTGAATCTGTGGATGAGTGCCATGCCTTTAGGAATTCCCTGGCTGTTCTCTGTTTGGCTTGAACTATAATAGCAGTGTTGTCCCAGTCAAATTCACGTTGCTTGTCATCTGCACGCGTGGCTACTAAGAATAGCTGGTCATGTTGTTTCGTGGCTAGTTGGTGTTCATGGATGCGGATCGTTAGCTGTCTTCCTGTTTGTCCTATGTAGTGTTTTGTGCAGTCCTTGCATAGGAGTTTGTACACTATTGTAGAGTGGCTGTTGGTTTGTGTGCTGTTATGAGTCTTAGTGGTCGCAGTAGTCTGGCTGTCAGTTCGGAAATGTTTTGATGGTAGTGTGGCTAGTCCTTTAGGTTGCTGCATGTCCTCATTCTGTTGTCTTTCCCTCAGGCATCTGTTGATGAAGTTGCGCGGGTATCTGTTTTTGCCGAATACATTGTATAGGTGTTCTTCTTCCTCTTTTTGCAGTTCTGGTGTACTGCAGTGTGTTGTGGCCCTTTTGAATAGTGTCTTGATGCAACATCTTTGTGTGTGTTGGGGTGGTTGCTTTCGTAGTTCAGGACTTGGTCGGTGTGTGTGGCTTTCTTGTATACTTTGTGGTGAATTCTCCGTTTGGTGTTCTCTGTACCATCACATCTAGGAATGGGAGTTAGTTGTCCTTTTCTTCCTCTCTCGTGAATCAGATTCCTGTGAGTGTGGCGTTGATGATCCGGTGTGTGTTCTCTATTTCTGTGTTTTTAATGATTACAAAGGTGTCATCCACATATCTGACCCAGAGTTTGGGTTAATTTGCGGTTTGTTCTAATCTTTGCATTACAGCTTCTGCTATGGGTCTAGAGATGGGTGAGCCCATGGGTGTGCCATTGATTTGTTCATATATTTGGTTGTTGAATGTAAAGTGTGTTGTGAGGCACAGGTCCAGTAGTTTGAGTATGCCATCTTTGTCGATAGGTTCAATGTCCTGTTGTCTGTTCTGTATGTTCAGCAGGTTCGCTATTGTTTCTCTGGCTAGGGTTTTGTCGATAGAGGTGAACAGTGCCGTTACATCGGATGAGACCATGGTTTCTTCCTTGTCTATGGTGTACTACTATTATAGGACAAGCCAAACAGAGAACAGCCAGGGAATTCCTACAGGCTTGGCACTCATCCACAGATTCAATCAATAAGCACATCGACCTGGACCCAATATACCAACCACTGCAACGGACAGCTGGAACTAACAACCGGAAGCGCCAGACTCAAACCACTACAAATGCCGGAGGAAAGAAGCACTTTACAGGAGGCTCCCAAGCACTGACGATGTCACCCAGACAGGGGACAAAATGTCTGCAACAAAGAACGGTAGGTCAGGCAGCATCCAAGGAGCAGGAGAATCGACGTTTCGGGCATGAGCCATTCCTGAAGAAGGGCTCATGCCCGAAACATCGATTCTCCTGCTCCTTGGCTGCTGCGCTTTTCCAGCGACACATTGTCAGCTCTGATCTACAGTCCTCACTTTCTCCTTCAGGGGAAGAACAGCCACATAAAAGTGATTATATAGGCCAGAATTGATTAACAATTAGCAAACTGTTAATTGCAGGATAATTAGCAAGCTGGGCACCTTGCTTCAGTCACGTAATGTCTGGACAGTGTCAGTTAGTAAATGATAAGCAGGCGTTAGTAGACAAATAGGTCATTGCAAAGAGAAGAATAGCTCCATCCAAAGAGAAGAATTTATCAGGTATCAGTACAGTTGCAAGGCCAACTGCCTTAGCCGGGCATGAGAAAACACAGACTTTGAGCAAGCAAGCACTAAGATGAAATTTAAAATGGTTTCCAGGCTTTTAATATGTGACAAAATAGCTGCAATGAATCTAACAATTCTCCCACATTCAGACAGTGCACAAATTGAATTCATGCTGTGGCCATCTATTTGCATTGCAAACCATCCAGCCAGCCAGCTGAGCTAACAAGATCCTTCAGTGTGGGGCTGGAACAGCACAGCAGGTCGGGCAGCATCAGAGGAGCTGGAGAATCGACGTTTTGGGCAAAAGCCCTTCATCAGGAATCTGCCCAAAGCTTCAATTCAGGTTTGGGCTTTTGTTCAAAATGTTGATTCTCCTGGTCCTCAGATGCTCCCTGACTTGCTGTGCTTTCCCAGCACCACACTCTTGACTCCAATCTCCAGCATCTGCACTCCTCACTTTCTACTAACAACGTCCTTTACCTACTGTAGGTCCGATTATGACCTCGCTGCTTCAATCAAATTTCATTTACTCATTGTCCCTATCAGTTTTTCCCCCTTTCCTGCCATACTATCAACCATTCCTTTGTCTAACTTTCTTTCTCTCCCTTTGGGCTTGATTAGCTCATTTCCGTCATCAGCTTTCGTACAGTTTCTTCCTAGGTACTATCAGTTCTGAAGAGAGGTCACTGGACTCAAAACATGAACTCCGCTTTCTCTCCATGTATGCTGCCAAGACCTGCTGAGTTTCTCCAACAATTTCTGTTTTTAAATCAGCCATTTCCTCTCTTTTCCCCAGGCTGCCACCAGTGAACGTGTGCGTGAAGGTGACGAGAATGTGGAGTGAGGTAACTGGTCCTCGAAGATTGACTACTTGCTCTCAGTGATCGGTTCTGCTGTGGGTTTGGGCAATGTATGGAGATTCCCATACCTGGCCTACAGAAATGGAGGAGGTATTGTCACGAAATCCAAAATACAGGGGAGAAAAAAGCACAAAGACAACAAGTAAATGGTGTAAAAAAAATCACATTCAAAGAACCAGAGAGCATTTTTAACCTGCGGTCACCAACGGTTATGCCATCCGCCCTTACTCCACACTAGCACTGTGATCAAGTTTCAAATATAAAAACAGTATGTGTGCAATTTAACAAAAACATACAATCACAAACAGGCACTACAAAAATAACTGACCTTTTTGACAAGATGGAAGTTGCTGCTGACTTCAAGACATGCAAATAGTGACTGGTGGATTACTGTCTCAGGTGGTGTCACTTGTGATTTCCTTTGGAGAGCACACAGGAGAACTGAGGACAGCATCTCAGAAAGGGCTTCGATTTCAAACATTTTTGCTCCACTGAAGCTTTTGTAGTAACTCTAACTTATTTGTGCTCAACAGCATTTCAGTAAATTTGAGAGGGTAGCTGAGATCCTGCATTGAAAGTATTGTTGCCAATCGAAATGATTAGATTAGATTCACTACAGTGTGGAAACAGACCTGCTAAAGAGCAACTCACCCAGACCCATTTCCCTACGTTCACCCCTGACTAATGCACCTAACATTATGGGCAATTTAGCAAGGCCAATTCACCTAACCTGCACGTCTTTAGACTATGGGAGGAAACCGGAGCGCCTGGAGGGCACCCATGCAGACACTGGGAGAATGTGCAAACTCCACACAGACAGTTGCCCGAAGTGGGAATTGAAACCAGGTCCCTGGCGCAGTGCTAACCACTGTGCCACCCATATAGTGTATGCACTTAACATCGCTATTCAACTAATGATCGTCCATACTACTACTGCTCATGTCAAATTATGCATCTCACAAAGAATCAGAGAATCCCTCCAATGCAAATAGAGGCCATTCGGCCCATCATCTCTGCATTGTTTATCCCTGTATCCCTGCGTTTCCCGTGGCCTATCCACATGGTCTGGACATCCCTGAAGACTAGGGACAATTCAGCATGGCCAGTCGACCTAAACTGCAGACCTGGAGAAAGTGAGGACTGCAGATGCTGGAGACCAGAGCTGAAAATGTGTTGCTGGAAAAGCGCAGCAGGTCAGACAGCATCTAAACTGCAGACCTTCAGACTGTGGGAGGAAACCAGAGCACCCAGCGGGAACTCCTGCAGACGTGGGGAGAAGCTGTAACCTCCCCACAGTGTGAACAGCCCGGATGTTGCCGCTCTCTAAACTGGGAATCCCGGTGTGAATAGTTGATAGGCAGAAGGATTCCAGCCGCTATCTCTGTAACTTTCCAATGGGGGTAGGGCAGTAAAGGCCAGATTTAACTGTGGGAGAGCCGTCACTGGAAGTAATTGATGGACAGGATCGGGGTAGTTTATATAATGAGGAGGATGTTGATTGAGGGAGTGTATTCCCACCGGTATTTACAGACTCACTCCAACAACACAAGCCGCACCACGTGACCGTCGTTCGTTGGGTCTCGCGCGCTCCAATTCGAACTCCTGGCCGTTGGCCACCAGCTGCTGCAGAGCGCGAACGCACGTCAGAACTACAACTCCCATGAGGCATCGCGGGCAGTCCATCTAATACCAAACGTTGGGCTGCATTGCGCAAGAGCAGGGATGGCTAACGGCACCGTGGGTAATGTAGTCCAAACAGGATGTGTTGGCTGAAGTCTTGCGAGGAGAGTCAAAAAGCTAACTGCAGCACTGAAAGGCGCAGGAAAATGGTGTTTTTGATGTTATGAACAAAAGGGAATAAGAATGAAGGGAAAAGATAGTGAAAGTGCCTAGAGGCGGAGGTTGCTAACCGTTGTGAAGTAGCGATTGTACACATTGCTCAGAGCAAAGTCAAGATACAGGCTTGTGGCCAAATGGAAGGAAACTGGAGAGGGCAAACAGGGCAGCGCTTATATAGTTAATGGTAGGGCCCTGCAGAGTGCTGCTGAGCAGAGACCGAGGGATGCAGCTTCACAGTTCCTTTAGAGTCGCAGGTAGACAGGATTGTGAAGGAGGCGTTTGGTACACTTACCCTCATTGGTCAGTACATTGAGTATAGGAGTTAGGATGTACTTTGTGACTCTCCAAAACATTGGCCAGGCCACTTAGGGTCGTCTAGTTATCATTGTTGATCGTCAGGATAAACTGGTCTGGACAGTGGTGAGACCACTTATGTAATACTGTACTGAAACCAATTCTGGTCACTCTTCTATAGAAAAGGCATTGTTAAACTTGAGAGGACACAGAAATGTTGCTGGGATTGGAGGGCTTGATCCATTGGGAGAAGCTGAATAGACTGGACAAAGTTAAAAATCACAAAACTAGGTTATAGTCCAACAGGTTTATTTGGAAGTACTAGCTTTCAAAGCGCTGCTTCTTCATCAGGTGAGTGTGAAGGAGGACAATTTTTAAAAACATTCTTCTTTGGAAATAGAACCAGTTTTACTCAAGATTGGGATACAGACAGACTCAAACCCTCACACCTATAAGGTGGTAAAAACAATGACTGCAGATATTGGAAACTAGATTTTGGATGAGTGGTGCTGGAAGAGCACAGCAGTTCAGGCAGCATCCAAAGTGCAGCGAAATCAAGGCATTCTCTGAGCTGAGATGTCACCTGTTGTGATAAAACCTTAAGTTATCTGGAGAATGTGACTGAAAAGAAGTTCTGGGATTTACATATTAAAGAACCGAAACCAGCAAACCCATTCAAAAAGATGAAAAACTTAACAATCTAGGTGTGTTCAACATATCATTGTGTCACTATAATTTTTTGCTATACATTCTGTGTCATAGGTCCTGATTCATAACCACCTGATGAAGAAGCAGCGCTTTGAAAGCTAGTGCTTCCAAATACCTGTTGGACTATAACCTGGTGTTGTATGACTTTTAACTTTGTCTGCCCCAGTCCAATACTGGCTCCTCCAAATCATGAATAGGCTGGGCATTTTTCCCTAGATTATTGGAGTTGCGGGGTGACCTTAGGGTGGTTTATAAAATCATGAGGGGCATGGATAGGGTGAATAGCCAAGGTGCAGATGTCCAAAACTAGAGGGCAAAGGTTTAAAGGGAGTGGGGAAAGAATTAACAGGGAATCCAGGGGCAATGTTTTCATGCAGAAGAAGGTGCTTTTATGGAACAAGCTGCCAGAGGAAGTTGTGAAGGCTGATACAATTACAAAACTGGAAAGGCAACTTTTATATCAGATACATGAGGAAGGTTTGGAGGGATATGGGCCAGACGTTAATGGGACTAGGTCAGATTGGGATGTCTGGTTGGCATAGACGAGTTGGACTGCAGTGTCTATATCTGTGCTGTATGACTCAATGATTCTATTCTAACCACCAGGTCGTTGTACCGCTCCAGTCTGAAATCAGGTCCTCAAATCATGTAGGCGTTTGAAGATACCATGCATGGCCATCTGTAGTTTCCTGCTGTGAGAGTCAGCACATTGCACCAGTCAAGCTTCAGTCATGAGGGCAGGAATGTAACATTGGGCTGGGTGGCAATATCTGAAAGACAGTAAAGGCTTGCACACAAGGGTGAAGAGTTCAGTGGTGTAAAGCTGGCTTGTGAAGATTTTTGGTGGTTTTTATTTATTGATTAATTTTGGTGCAGGGATTTCCTGGTGGAAGAGTTTGAAATGAGTGTGATGCTGGTGAATGATTGGTGTGTGTTAGGGTGGGGAAGTCTGTGTTCATTGAAGGATAGCCTCACAATCTCATCGTACCCATGTCGATGGGGTCAATGTCACCTTGTCCCTATCTCCTCTTTCCAGGTTCTGACCATTCCTCTTTCCAAGACAGGAAATGGTGCACAGAGGTAACGGTGGTAGAGGCAGGAACCACTACAGCATTTAAAAACAGTCTAGATGATCACTTGAAACACCAAAGGATACAAGGCCAAGTGCTGGGAAATGGGATTAGAGTAGATCAGTTCTTGATAACTGGTACAGAAACAATAGGTTGAAGAGCATCTTCCTGTGCTGTAACACTGTATGACTTGATGTCATTAATTGAGGTAGACAGAGTGGAGATGCTGGAGAGATCTACTTATTGACTTCTGAATTTGACAGAACCTATTTGTAAACATGATGTTGTAGGTGATTCTGCTGGGATCTGCAAGAACCTCTGAAACTTGAGTGAGTGAATTAGTGAAGACCTTTTCCAGTATAATTATCTTAAGGAGATGTTAATGGAACAGGGGAGTCTCCTTGTTATCCAAACTGGTGAAAGACCTTTGTTACTCCATGTTCATAATGTAAGTATGTTTGTGTACTATTTTCAAACAGATAGCTTTGCAATGAGATTTAAGTAAAACAACAGTTTCCTGTAATAATCTTGTGTCCCTTGATTTATAGGCATAAATCAGTTTCAGCCTTGGGCAAGCTCAACTATTGAGTTTTCATTGTCGTTTGGGGCAAAGATTTCTGAATATTCACTGCCCGTATTTTTGATTGATTGATGAAATTCCAAAAAATTACAGTCCAAAATGACTCACCCTTTATTGTAATATAGGAAACCTTCCTCCTGCGTTGACCATGTCAATCCCTGCAAGACTTTTGTATGATGGCATTAGATCACCTATCATTCTTCGAAACTCCATCTGCAAATTTGGAAATATGATGTTGAACCCTGACTGAAGAGTCATAATGAACTCAAAATGTTAACTCTTTCTTTCTGCACGGATGCTACCAGGCCTGCTGAGTTTCTCGAGTGTTCTGTTTGTTTCTTTAAGATTCCCAGCCTCTGCAGTATTTTGTTTTTCTTCAAATCATTCCTACAGATTATAAATAGCTGGAGCCTAAACACTGACCCCTTTGGAACCACACTAATTGAAGCTTACTAAACTAAAATTGAATCAGTTGTTCTTATACTCTTTCATGTCCATTAATCAGTTCTCAATCCATGCTAATATATTCCTTCCCCAACTCCCATGTGCTCTAATTTTTTTCACTCCAGTGTGGAACCTTTTTGAAAACATTCTGAAAACCTAAACCGACAACATCTATCGGTTCTTATTTAATATATTATTTAGATCCTTAAACTCTCCCAGGTTTGTCAAAGATGATTTTCCTTTCCTAAATCCATGTAGACTCTTCCAAATCCAATCATATTTTCTAAGTGGGCTAGAATTGTGTCTGCTTCTAATGGATTTCCGTTTGCTTTTGCTGTTCTATTCCTTTTTACATGTATATAAAAACATTTACACTCTGCTTTTGTTTCTCACTTGTTTAGTTTCATAGTCCATTTTATCAATGTTTTCATTGGTTCTCCTTTACTAAAATGCTCTGAATCTTTTATTTACTTTCTTTTTGACACTTTACAGGTGTCTTCCTTTGATCCATTATGATCTTAGATTTGTTTTGTTACCTGCAGTTGGAACACTATACTTGGGAGGTTTCTGTGCTTTAAAAGAATGTATTTTCATTGCTAATTACTGAGAGTGAAATTAGCTGGTATGCCTCCCACCTCACCCAGGCAGAATCAGCAGTGAGCTCAGAATCCAAAGCGAGCCTTAAAGCACTACAGGTGGGCACTTATGAAACACCATGAAGAACATCCCACCCAGTGATGATACCAGACAACTTGATTGTTATAAGAAAGGAATCACGCTCCTGCCTACACCAACTGTTTGATGGTGTGCGCAGTGTAATACTGTGGTCAACTGAGTCTTTAACAAATCATTTGACCATTAATTATTTGTGTATGATGAGAGAGTTACTGACTTTAACACCCACCAATGCTCCATGCTTTGGGAATGAAGTCAGGGAGTGTACAGGAATGTTGTGGATTAGCCTACAGTTCCATATAATATCTATCCCCACCAAAAACATATGCTGTTGTGACCTGTGGTATTCCATCATCTTTGTTTGTCTTTCAGTGTTAACCATTAAATGTCTACTGTCGTACCTTTCATTTTGGGTCGTAATCCACCCATAGCTAATCTTTATCTTCACCGTTTATTAAATCCCTTTGTTTATATTTAATATAATCATTTTTGATTGAACTACATCACTTTCAAACTCAATGTAAGATGCTATCATTTACTCTATCTTATAAATAAGCCAGTTTATTGCACACAAAAAAGGACAAGAAACAGCAATTATAGTCCGTTATACAAGAACTAATTGAAATGGTCTTTTCCAACTGTAAAAAATAAAGAGTCAACCTTTTTATGAGTTATCATTAAATTCTTCATTCCAGATTTGTATTGAATTCAAATTTTGCCATCTGTTATGACAGGAATCGAACCTTGGTTCCCAGAACATTATCTTGGTCTCTGGATTAACAGTTCAGCAATAATACCACCAGGCCGTTTCCTCCCCTTATAAATTATCTGTAAGGTGCTTAGAGATGTCTTACGTTTATGCAAAAGACTATAAGTGGATACCTTTCTTGTTTTCATTCACAGTGAAAGGTAATGTCCTCGATGTTCTCGCCTTGCTGTTAAGACATGCTGCCTCATTGAGTAGTTTGCTGTTTACATAGGATTCGGAGCAGCTCCTTTGCCTTTGGTATGACACTGGGACAGGCCAGTAAAATGTCAGACTATTGGCTTTATTAGTAAATTATTTCTTAGATCAACATCCATTTCAATCCCTTCTAAAATACATAACTGATGACAGCATATCTGGAATCCTGAAAATCTCAGCCTATATTGTTCAGGATTTTTGTTGCAAATGCAATGAGAATGCGACATTTGAAGTTGAATGACTCAAGAATTTTACATTTCAATAAGTTAGAAACACATCTATCCAAATTAAGGTTCTTGGAATTAAAGTACAGCTTATACTCATCCATCACGTGCGCACATAATCCTCTGGAAATACAAACAACAACAGAAATTGCAATGCCAACTGGCAATTAGATAAGATTGATTTTGTCTACCAGCTAATTCTGTGAGGAGGAATGGTGTGCCCTTATTCAAGAAGGGCTGTAAAGAAAAGCTTGGGTACGATAGATCAGTAAGCCTAACATGTATGGTAGGTAAGTTGCTTGAGAAGATTCTACGGGTTAAGGTGTACATGCGTTTGGAAAAACGGTTTGTTTAGGAGTAGTCAGCATGGTTTTGTGAATGAGAGACTATGCCTCACAAATTTGTTAACAACCTTTGGTGAAGTGACCAGGAAGGTGGTTGAGGGTGGGGCGGTAGACATAGTCAAAATGGATTTCAGTATGGCCTTTGATAAGATTCCACATGGTAGGCTGCTCTGAAAGGCTAGATCGCATGTAATCCAGTTGGAGCTGGCACATTGGATCCACAATTGGCTTGATGGTAGAAAGCAGTGGGTAATAACGGAAAGCTGCTTGTTGGACTGCAACAAGTGGAATGCTTCAGAGGTTGGTGCTTGGCCCATTACTGTTTGTTATCTATATGAATGATTTGGATGAGAATGTTCAAAGCGTGATTAGTAACTTTGCTGACGACGCTAAAATAGGTGGTATAATGGAGAGTGAGGAAGGTTATCATAAATTGCAACAGGACCCTGATCAGCTGGGAGTGGTCCGAGAAATGGCAAGTGGAACTTAATATAGATAAGCGTGAGGTCTTGCATTTTGGAAAATCAAATCAAGGTAGGAGTTTCATGGTGAATGGTAAGGCTGTAAGGAGTGAGTGGATCAGAAGGATCTTAGAGTTCAGAGATTCCCAGTTTACTGAAAGTGGAGTCACAGGTAGATAGGGCAGTGAAGAAGGCTTTTGGCACACTGGCCTTCATCAGTCTGGCCAATGAGTATAGAAATTGGGGAGTTATGTTGCAGTTAAACAGGACATTCGTGATGCTGCGCTTGAAGTATTGTGTTCAGTTTTGGTCACTTTGTTATTGGAAATATGTTATTAAACTGGAAAGAGTGCAGTAGAAATTTACAAGGATGTTGCTTGGACTCAATGGTCTGAGTTATAGGGAGAGCTTGGACAAGCTAGGACCTTTTTTCTTTAGAGTGTAGGAGACTGAGGGAGGATCTCATAGAGGTGTATAAGATGATAAGAGGCATAGGTAGGGTGAATGCTCTGTCTTTTCACAGAATTGGGGAATTGAGGACCAAAGGGCATCAGTTTAAGGTTAGAGGAAAAGAATAAAAGGGAATAAAACTGAAGGGCAGCCTTTTTCATAAGGAGAGTGGTATGCATATGGAATGAGCTGCCAGTGGAAGTGGGTATATTAACAACATTTAAAAGCCATTTGGACAAATAGATGGATAGGAAAGAATTAGAAGGATATGGGCCAAGTGCAGGGAAATGGGATTAGGACAGATGGACATTTGCAATTTTTGAGAAGGTTAGTAGCTCAGGTTGTGGTTCAGGTTGTAAGTTTGCTCGCTGCGTTGGTACATTTGTTCTCAGACATTTTGCTAGGTAACATAATCAGTGAGCCTCTGTTGAAGCGCTGGTGTTCTGTCCTACTTTCTCTTTACGAGTCTCAGTCTGTCATGATGGGTGATATCTTCTGGTTCTTTTTCTAAGTCCAAATGGGGTCCAGATCGATGTATTTGCTGATGGAGTTTCGGTTTGAATGCCAGGCTTCTAGGAATTCCCATGGGTGTCTTTGTTTAGCCTGTCCCAGGATGGATGTATTGTCCCAGTCGAACTAGTGTCCCATTTCATCTGTGTGTAAGGATACCAGTGATAGTTGGTTATGTCTTTTGGTGGCTACTTGGTGCTCGTGTATCCTGTTGGCAATTTTCCTGCCCATCTATCCAATGTAATGTTTGTTGCAGTTCTTCCAGGGTATTTTGTAGAGTGACATTTTGGTCAGCATGGGGCAGTTTGGGCCAAAGGGCCTGCTGCCGTGCTGTAGGACTCTATGGTTCAATGTCTCTTAATTTATTTCAAAACAGTTTCAAAACTAATCTCATGCTTCTTATTTAATTTGAAGGTTTGGGCATAAATACCATTGTATTTACAGCATGTGACAACATTTCATATACCTGTGTCCTCGCCTACAGTCTGTACTACCTGTTTGCATCCTTCCAATCATCATTGCTGTGAGTAGAGTGCTTCAGTTGGTGGGGAGTGGATGAAGCATGCAGCAGCACTCTCAAAGGGACAGTGCTCAATTCTGTTGGGACTGATTGCTCATTCTGTCAATCTGAATGAGTGAGAGAAATGGACAATCGTTTTGCATAGAACATCTTGCATAGATGTCAGTAGCAAGAATATTATTGAGTCATTGGATTTCCAAGGATAATCAACGATACCTTTTTTTAATATAGCGTAAGCATTCATGAAAATAATAATTTCTATTGCCGGGAATTTAGTACACTTTGGGCTATAAATATACATTATATCAGAACAGACAATTGTAAATTGTCTGAATTCTGACTTAAATTTCAACTTTTCATTAACTTCAGTGTGTTAAAATTGCTGACTAATAATGTTCTGACAGCAGGGAATTGTACTGCACAATTTGTCTGTGCCCAGTTAAGGTGAGATGCAAACATCTTGCTGCCTGCTCATCAATATGGTTGCCAGGATCACATCGGGTTTATGACGCAGGAACAGACCATGTGCCAATTGAAATTCTGCAATTCAGCAGGGGAGAGTGAGAGTTGCAGAAGCAATGTGTAAATGTCAGGTGGTCTCATATTTGTTCCCCTCATATAAAGCTGGTATTTTTTGCTCTTGAATACAAGGCATTCTGCTGGCCTTCTGACAGAAACTGCTCTGTGATGGCACTGTACAACTATGATGGTCATGGGCAATACATGATTGGCTGGCCACACCCAGTTGAAATCAAAAAGTATGGGGTTGGAAAAGCACAGCGGGTCAGGCAGCATCAGTGGGACAGGAGAGCCGATGTTTTGGACAGAAGCCCTTCTTTCAGAATGGGGTTTATGCCCGAAATATCAACTCTCGTATTCATCAGATGCTGCCTGACCTGTTGTACTTTTCCAGCAGTATGCTTTTGGTCTCTGACTCTCTGGCTTCTGCATTCCCCACTTTCTTCTACGTCTTATTGGGCTAGTTGAAGAAGGGTCAGTGGAAGAACAAAGGTTCTGCATACACCATTTAACAATTAATTCCTAAAACGTTTTCTAATCTAGGCAGCAAAACCCCAAGATACCAGCAGAGTCAACTCTTACCAGAATTGGCTGCTAACACAAAAAGTTATTTCTTGCCTTCAGAGCAACTGCATTCTATCCCTCTCTGTCCCTCTCTGTCTCTCACTCTCATTCTTGCTCTCTCGCTCTCTCACTTTCTCTCCATAGTCATAGAGACGTACAGCAAAGAAACAGGCCCTTCGGTCCAACTTGTCCATGCCGACCAGATATCCCAACCCAATCTACTCCCACCTGCCAACACCCAGCCAATATCTCTCCAAACCCTTCCTAATCATATGCCCATCCAGATGCCTTTTAAATATTGCAATTCTACTAGCTTCCACCACTTCCTCTGGCAGCTCATTCCACACATTTACCACCATCTGCATAGAAAAGTTGCCCCTTAAGTCTCTTTTATATTTTTCCCCTCTCACCCTAAACCTGTGCCCTCTAGTTCTGGACTCTCCAACCCCAGGAAAAAGACTTTGTCTGTTTATCCTACCCCTCAGCCTCTGACGCTCCTTGGAAAACAGCCCCAGCCTATTCAACCTCTCCCTATTGCTCAAATCTCCAACCTTGGCATCATCCTTGTAAATCTTTTGTGCACATTTTCAAGTTTCACAACATCCTTCCAATAGGATGGAGACCAGAATTGCACGCAATATTCTAAAATTTGCCTAAAAATGTCCTGTAAGCTGCAACGTGACTTCTCAACTCCTGTACTCAATAGTCTGACCAATTTGATTTTCAGTCAGCTTTGGGTTTGGTTTGTTGTTCATGATGTCCTAATTTCTGAGCAGAGCCATAGTCTTCCCACCATTCTCCTCTCAGGAACATTTTAGTTTCATTTTAAATGAGGGAAGGTTTGTAAAACATAACTATGACTCCTGTAAATTGGATCTACTCCATCATCTGTAAGTGTGTTACTGTTATGATAGAATCCAGCATTTTGCCCACTCGGCTAACCGGTCTATGCTTCCTTCTTTTTTTCTGAAATGGCTGGACTATGTTCATTAATTTCAAAATCTTTGTCAAATCCCAATTTCACCTCTCTCTGCATCAAATGGGCATATTTTGCTTTCGTCTAATTGTTTCAGATTCATATACCCACAGAAACATTTAAAATCTGCTTTCATGTCTCTCTTGTTAGCCAATTCTGATTTTCATTTTTCTTTTCTTGTCCTTTACTGAAGTCTTCAATACCCCAAACCTCAGCTCACTACCGTTTGGGGCAATATTCTTAGATTTTAACTTGCATTGAATGTTGTCTTTACGTCTCTTTGTCACCACAGTTGGACTACATTTTCTGTGCAGTGTTTTTGCCTTAAAGGAATGTACATAAAGTGTGGATTTTACATTAAATTATATTTATCGTAGATTGTCTTCAAATTCTACTTCTGCTTACCTACTACCTCAACTTTTAATTGAGTTTCCCTGTCTATCATAGTTGACCTGCCTGCTATTTAGATACAAGGCCCGAGATTTGACTGATTGTGAAAGCATTTCAATGTTAAACTATTTCATATTACTGTCAGTCAGTCTTCCCTAGAGACTCCTTCTCTACAGGGGTGTTAATTAGTCCTTTCTCATACAGAATGCTTGATCCAAAATTGCCTCCTCGTTGATTCGTGAACACACTGATCTAGGAGATCAATTGCGAACTTTCTCTGTACTTGTCCTGCAAACTGTCACTGCTATTAATGTTTGCCCAGTTTATATGAAGAGTAAATTTGTCAATGATCAATGATTACCCAAATTACATGGAGCACAAGTCTCCTGACATTCACTCTGCCCTACTCTGCAGCTAATGTACGCAAGTGCTTTCTCCCCCTTGATTTTACTGAGATCCACCCAAACTGATTCTAATTCTTGATTTCCTGAGGTTAGGTTCTTTCACTCTACTGTCATTATCCCAAAGTTTTGTTGTTCCTTTGGTATTGATACCATTTCAAGTTAGAGTTGCAAAGTCATAACAGTTTGGAAATGGACCCTTTGGTCCAACTAGTCCATGCCGACCATATTCCCTAACTAAACTAGTCCCACTTGCCTGTGTCTGGCCCACATCCCTCCAATTCTTTCCTATTCAAGTATTTATCCAAATGTCTTGCAAATGTTGTAACTGTATCTGCATCCATCCTTCCTCTGGCAGTTCATTCCACATTCGAACCACTCTCTGTATGAAAAAGTTGCCCCTCATGTCATTTTTGAATCTTTCTCCTCTCATCTTTTAAAAATATACCCTTAAGTTTTGAACACGCCCACACTAGGGAAGAGACTATTGCTATTCACCTTATCCATGTCGCTCATGACTTTATAAACCTCAATAAGGTAATCTCTCATCCTCCTACTTTGCACAAAAAAGTCCCAGTCCACCCAGTGTTTCTTTATAACTGAATCCCTCCATTCCTGGCAACATCCTGTTCTATCTTTTCTGAACTAATGATATCAGCAATACTATTTATTGTTAGATCATATATAATTTTAATTGGAACTCATAAATCATCTAGTTTGTCTCAAGTGCATTTGAATTGGTGCTTTTATCAAACACTTCTTCCTACTTCTTTCTGACACCACTTTCATCACTAATGCCCTTTCTTTTCCAATCTTTTCCAAATGCAAACATTTCAGTTTCATCCAAAACACTGCTGCATCTCATTGTCTTGGCATTTCCTTTCTTGCCTTTGTATGTTCTGAAACTCCTAATCTGTCCTGCTGCTGCCACCGTCCAACACAATTTGTGTTTGGTTCATGTTCTATCCCACAAATTAGAACGTAGAAAAGAAAAGAAGTTTACCAAATAGGGAGAATAAACAGATGAAAATTGGGAAAACTGTAGTTGCAGTTTATGGGATCATGTGATACTGATGAGGTTTATGCACACATTGTGTGTGCTCAGAGGACTGATTATTTTTCTCTAGTATCATTATCCCAGAGTTTTGTTCTTACTGTGGTATTGATGCAATTATGAGTAATAGAGTCATACAGCATGAAAGCAGATCCTTTGATCCAACAGTCCATGCCAACTGTGTTCCCAAACGAACATGCTTCTGCTTGCCTACTTTTGGTCTAAATCCCTCCAAACCTTTCCTATTCATGTACTTATCCAAATGTCTTTTAAATGTTGTAAATGTACCTGCATCCACCACTTCCTGTGGCATTTCATTCCACATCTCTGTGGTTGTCCCTTATTTCATTTTTAAATCTTACTCCTCACATTCAAACGATGCCCCCTAGTTTTGAACTCACCCACCCTAGGAAAAAGACCCATCCTGATAAATGATATTGGTAATAATATTTGTTATTAGGTCATATATAAATTTGATTTATACTCATTGATCTAATTTATGCTAAGCACTTTTTGCAATTGAATTTGTGCTTCTAGCAAGCACCTCTTCCTTGCGCCACATTATTCACTAATGGCCTTTCATTTCCTGTTTTTCCTAAATGCAAACATTTCATTTTCATCCAAAACACTGCTCTCTGTCAATGCCGTGCATTTCTGTTGCTGCTTTTGATTTTTCTGAAAACTTCTACTTTCAAGTCTGTCCGTCCGCTCTCATTGCCCAATCATTGTGTGTCTGTTTGAAATTCTGTCTCCAAACCAGAAAGTAGTAGAAACAAGGTTTACTAAATAGGAGGAAGAAACAGAAGGAAATTGGCAAAACTGCAGTTGCTATTTATGGGATGATATGATGCCGAGAGGTTTGTGCACCCTGATCGTGTGCACTCAGAGGTTCATTCAATAATCACTCTTTCTGTTTAAGTTCTTCACTGAGCCTTCATTGGAAATATGTTGAAGTCCTGTAGTATACTCTTGTCCATGTTCTTGCCAGTTCTGAAATCTTGTGTGATAAATCAACAGTTATTGAAGTCACGTTTAATAATTGAATGGAATATTATCAGTGACTAGCAGTTCAAAATCCGTGAAATTGACCATTGCAAACAGAGTGATTTGCCCGAGCTGGGCTCTGTGTGAGTGCAGCGTACAGACTATTACTCTGTGTTCTGATCCATCTGTAATGTTGCCATGCAAAGGGATTAAACTGATTCAGACAGAGTGGAACAATGACCTTAATTATATCACTAGAATTTGAAATATAAGAATTTGAGCAAAAAACTGGAAATAAAATGTTGACTTCGTTGAACATGACCAGGAGGCTCTTGAATTGTTGACTGTACCTCATTGGCAGACTGGTCTATAATAAACTGTTTTATCTTAGCAAATACGGTTGTCCGTTAACTGCCATCTAAAGAGGCCTAATGACCTGCACAACTAAGATTAGCAGTTAATGCCTGCCCTCCTAATAATCTGTACATCCTAAGTAAGTAAATTATCCTTTAAAAACTTGTTCCATAATTTCCAGATCCAATCTGCAATTTCTCTCTGGACAATGGATATTTTGAAATTGTTAATATAACATGGCTGCAGACAAACCATGAAACTTGTCGAAATGGATCAGAAATCTCCATTCCTCACCATGGTCCGAGTGAGCAATACGAGGAGTAAGTACATTTCAGAGAGCTACACCTCTAATCTGCATAGCTGGGCCAACAACTCCTCCTGGGATAGTTCGTTGGTAAATGAGAGAGAAGCTGTTTGATTGCTGTCAAGATTTACATTATTCTCCTCTTGTATACTAACAGGGGCTCCTGCTTTAGTTTGTATTTCCCTGGTTTGTAACACCGCAGCTTTCCTTTTAACAGGAATTTAAGCAGTGTAGATTTTATCAAACAAATATTTATTTTCTTATATATTTGGGTTTGAAGACCGATCTCCCTTTCTTTGAATTATCAATTGAATATAGTATTGTGTTTAACCCATAATCCAGGGAAATTTATTAGGGAAATTGGGAGTGAACAGATATGAAGGAGCTGAATTCACTGGGAGAGACTAACCCAGGTAGTTTTAACAGAGCAATGTCAGGCTGTCAATGAAGCACCGTCAGGAACTCCTTCAAACCAAATCAGCCCACAAGGGAATCACATCAGCATTGACTATTTAACAAAGCTTTATTCCTATAAAAAATGAGTAGAATGAGAGACAATATTGAAAACAATACCAAATTTAGTCTCCCTTAATACCATTCGGACCCTGGAATATAGTTTTAAAAGGATGTTAACAACAACTACTTAGATTTATATAGAGTTTTGCCCTTAACATCAGTGACAAAACTGAAATATGTAACAAGGGCAGAAAGAATACATAGAGGCTCCTCCAGCCTGGCGTTCAACACAATCTGATGAATGTCTGCTTAGCCTAGTGCTCAGAAAGTGACCTTTTATCCTGAGGCTAGACTTCCATGTTCTAGATTCTCCAGTCAAACAAAATAAAGGGTGGGATATTCTGTTCTCAGAGCTGGTGAAAAGATTGGTAGATGGGTGAACTTGATCGGGTGAGAGGCAAAAAAGTCACATTCTCACTGTTTAATTAACCTTCAACAAATAATTTCTCCACTTTCAGGTGCTGGGTTAGTTATCTCACCAGCAAGTTATGAGTACGATGGATCATGAGTAAGTCTCAGCACTTGCCTTAGATTACACAGTGTATTTTATTACATGACAGTAACTACGTACAGGTTACACTAATCCTTAATGCATTTTGATTTATTATCAGCCATGTGCAGCAAAGACATGTGTATCTCCATCAGGAGACCAGTTCAGACTCCAATTGATTCCTAACCCAGAATTGTGGGACATCAGCAGATTGGGTGGAGATCAATGTAGCTCAAACATTAGCTCTTTCAGAGTGTTAGTTTATACAGTAGACACCCATGAGGATCCACAGACTGATGTGGGGTTGTTGTACTGCACTGTGCGTGCTTCCACAGGGGTCATTCTAAAGCAGACCACAGTATTATGGACGAGACCAGACCCTTCTAAGATATAGTAAAGAGATAGCCTCGACCCTACCTTTAATATTTATTTCCAGGCTAGTGTAAGGTGCTGTCTTCCAGATTTGATTTGATTAGTCGACTACTCGGCATTAATCAAACAAATATTATCCTTATGACGCAATTAAAATACAAAAATAAATGGCATAACTTTAACTGTTTTGAAATACTTAACAGGATGATTCGTACTTAAGTAAAACATTATCAACTGTTCCAATATAAGGAGCATCCCATAAACACACACTTGACAAGGCAATTTAGTAAAACAGTTGAAGTTGTCATGTGCTGCCTCTCTCCTGTCCAACAGAACAAAATACTGAAGGAAATAGTCTACCTGATATTATTTCAAAGAGGAAGCCTTTCACCTAAGACTCTAACAGCAGAGAAGTCAAGCTGTTAGCTCAGCAGCAGAAGAAACCATCTCATGAACTAAAAGAAAAGCTAAACCTTTCCTGGGTCTGTATGAACCCTTCACCCGTTTATGCCTCTTTTGTCTCATGAAAAAAAAACACTGAGGGATATTGCCAAACTATTTACCACCTGTCTGCCTGCAGCAGACAGTCTGGTCTCTGTGGCAACACCTCTCTGCAAGAGAAACAGCAGATAATACATCTCTCTTAAAGGCACAAAACCATCACAATAGGGCTACTGAGGAAGATACTTTGACCGATGAAGTACCGTGCTGTAGACTATAAACAATGTGTCCGGCATCATAGTTGTTTGCATGTCTTCCACAACCTGACTTTACCAAAGGGTAATGTCTCAGAGGTGAAGAGATGAAAGAATGAGTTATTATTTGAGGAGGTAGCTGGAATTGGGGATGCTGTGATGGCCCAGGATGGCTCAGGTGGATATAAGGAATACATTACCATGATCTGATGAACTAGGGAGTGGCATGAATACCTCAATGCTGCACACCCTTCAGGGAATTGAACTACACTGACACATTTCTTTGACTGTTCTGTTTTTTATTGGCCAGCCTGCCAATTTAAAAACATTGCTGTCTGCTTCCTGTCTGTATTAATCAATTCTTCACATTTACATTCCAATATCTTGCTGCCTTCAATGATCAATGCGAAACAACTGCCAACAACTTTTAATCACGTAAGCTCTTTCGAACAATGCCATTAAATCTGTATTACCTCTACTCATCACTTCTGCCAAAAAAGCATCACTTCATGTGTCTTTGGATGAAATCCCATTTGCCATCTACCTGTCCATTTGGCCTGAATAAACATTTCACAGAGGTCAAATATCTTTCTTTCAAAAGCTTCTTTTAGATTTTGAATGCTCCATTTTGATTTTCAGGGGTTCCTTTTCCATTCTCACTCACACTTTCATTAGGTGATGCAGTCAGGCAGTAACATTATCTTCTGTACACGTGTTGACAAGTATGGAACTGAGACCTAACTCAAAAGCAGAATTTGAAGAGTCCTCAATTATCATCCTCCATTAAACATATAATCAGCGCACCCACGATAAGCATTAATATTGTCAGCACAGCAGTATTTTAATCAGTATAAGGCAATAGGCAGAAGTTAGAAACTAAAGCTTCTTTCAAAAATAACTGACGAACACTGCAGCACAGAAAATCATTACCCTACCCTGTCCACACTGGTGAAGTCACAACCAACACATTTTCATTGGATATGCTTGAAGTTGGAGGATTTTAACCGGGCAGTTATTATCCTTTTTACTATATCTTAGACTCGATAGATTTAAATTTAACAATTTATCCAACATTGCTTTTAATCAAGCATCAATTCTTACTTGCATATTTGAGTTCTAAACTTCTTCCAGCTGCCTTATGTAAATGTTTCCTAATTTCACTCCTGAAGGTTCTGTCTCTAATTTTCAGGTTGTGCACCTTTGCCATAGACTCCCCTAAATTAATTGTTTGCTTATTTGATTATTTTTCTTCCCACTATAATATCTAATTAGACTTCCCTAGTGTTTCCTTCACTGACTAACACTTTGAAAAATCTTAAAGTCATGAAAAACACTATTAAAATGCAGCTGTTTATCATTGTTTGGGATCTCAGTTCATACAAAAAAATTGCAAGTTTAACTTTAACACAGTCCTTCCATCTCAGGTGTTCATGGTATGCAAAATAATTTGAGAGATGTTAACACAAAAAACAAACCTGTTTTTATTGAAATAAATCTATTCAGTATTCAATTATCCAAATAATAGTGTGCATTAGAATAATATCCACTGTTTTTTTTCCTGTACAGTCTTGAATTTACACAGTCTTAAGCTAAAGACGTCACACTTATTTGCAAGGATTGTCTCAGAGGCTTGACATTTTTCTGACCAACAGTAAATTTTTAATTGACAAGTTTAAAGCTGTTCTGTTCCCTTCACAGCCTTTTCCCTTTACACCTTCTTTTCTTCCTGGCCTCTGCATTGTAGCCTTTCTCTCCTAGCAACGCCATTTCCCCCTTGTAGTCTCTACCAACAGAAACCACTGTCTTCTTGGCAGCACTTGCCCCACAGCAACATCTCCTCATGGCAGCCTTGTTCCCATCAGTGTCTCCTCATTGCCTCTCTCATTGGCAGTCTCTTCCCCCAGAGGAACATCTCCCCAACAGCCTCTCACATCATTACTGGTGTGGTGCTCAAGATTATGTGCCCCCCACTCACATCTGCTTACTGCTCCTGCAATCACAGGCTGTTTCTCCCCCACATTTCTGCACTAGTCACCCTATCAGTAGCAAATGTGGGAGAAACAACACATGATTGGAGAGCAGCCCCTTCCAGATGCTGAACAGGGTTTCTTTTCTTGGTCACTTCCACAACTGAAATGTCCAGGTCTTTTTGGGCCATTCAGTATGAAATCACACATGAAATCTGTGCATTTGTAACTCATCCATGTAAAGCAGCAAGTTAGCATGTGTGCAGGGTTTGAGTTCAAGGCAGACGAGGAATGAAGCAAAAACGAAGGATAACTTAGGATTTATTACTAGAAATCATGAGGATAAGAAAATTATCATTAAGGTGCTTCATCTGAATGCTCGTAGTATTCGTAACAAAGTAGATGAATTAATGGCACAAATCATTGTGAATAATTATGATGTAGGCATCACAGAGACGTGATTACAGGGGTTTCAGGACTGGCAGTAAAACATCCAAGGATTTACAGCTTATCGAAAAGACAGGGAGGTGGGCGGAGGGGGCAGGTTGCCTTGTTAGTTAAGAATGAAATTAAATCTATGGCACTGAATGACATTCAGGTCAGATGATTTGGAGTCTGTGTGGGTGGAGTTGAGGAACCTCAAAGGTCAAAAAAACATGATGGGAGTTATGTGCAGACCTCTTAACAGTGGTCAAGACCAGTAGCGTAAGATGGACTGGGAAATAGACAGGACATGTCAGAAAGGCAAGGGGGACTTCAATATGTAGGTGGACTGGATGAATAATGTTGCCGGTGGATCCATAGAAAGGGAATTCATGGAATACTTAGAGAATGGCTTTTTGGAACAGCTGATGATGGAGCCCACAAGGGAGCAGGCTATTCTGGACTTAGTGCTATGTAATGAGGCATAGTAAGGGAACACGTAGGAGGCAGCGAACAGAATACGGTAGATTTCAGTCTGCAGTTTGAAAGAGAGAAGGCAAAATCGGATGTAATGTTGTTACAGTTAATTAAAGATAATCACAGGCACATGAGAGAAGAACTGAAGAAAATTGACTGGAAGCAGAGCCTAGTGGGGAAGACAGAGCAACAATGGCAGGAGTTTCTGGATGTAATTTAGGACACAGTACAGAGGTTCATCCCAAGCAAAATAAAGATTATCGGGTGAGGGGGTGGGGGTGATTAGACAGCCATAGCTGACAAAGGAAGTCAAGAAATGTGTCAAAGAAAAAGAGAGAGTCTATAAAGTGGCCAGGAGCGCTCAGAAATCAGAAGATTGGGAAGAGTACAAAAACAAACAAAGAGTAACAAAAAGAGAAATAAGAAAGGAAGGATCAAATGAAGGTAGACTAGCCAGTAATATTAGAAATGGTAGTAAAAGTTTCTTTCAATACATAAGAAACAAACGAGAGGCAAAAGTAGACATTAGGCTGCTCCAAATTGATGTAGGAAGGCTAGTGCTGGGAGATAAGGAAATAGCTGAAGAACTTAATAAGTACTTTGCGTCAATCTTCACAGTGGAAGACACGAGTAATATCCCAACAATTAAGGAGAGTCAGGGGACAGAGTTGAGTATGGTAGCCATTACAAAAGAGAAAATGCTAGAGAAGCTAAAAGATGTAAAAATTCTTAAATCTCCTGGCCTCGATAGGCTACATCCTAGAGTTCAGAGGAAATAGCGGAGGTGTTGGTTGTGATCTTTCAAAGATTAGTGTCAGTGAAAGTCCCAGATGATTGGAAAATCGCTGTTGTTATCCCCTTCTTCAAGAAAGAATCAAGACATAAGATGGAAAATTATAAGCCGATTAGTCTAACCTAAGTTGTTGGTAAAATTCTAGAATCCATTGTTAAAGATGAGACATCTAAATTCTTGGAAGTGCAGGGTCAGATTAGAACAAGTCAGCATGGATTTTGTAAGGGGAGGTTGTGCCTGACAAACCTTTCAATACTTTGAAGAGGTAACAATTAAGTTAGACCAGGGAAACCCAGTAAAAATAATCTATCTAGACTTCCAAAAGGCCTTTGATAAGGTGCCTCATGAGAGGCTGCTGAGTAAGATGAGCGCCCATGGTGTTTGAGGTGAGCTACTGGCATGGATTGAGGATTGGCTGTCTGACAGAAAGCAGAGAATTGGGATAAAAGGTTCTTTTTCGGAATGGCAGCCAGTGACCAGTAGTGTCCCGCAGGGTTTGGTGTAGGGGCCACAGCTGTTCACTTTATGTTAATGATCTGAATGAAGGGACTGGTGGCAATCTGGTGAAGCTTGACGATCTTAGGAAGTTATGTGGACAGGCAGGTAGTACTGAGGAGGTGGGGAGGCTGCAGAAAGATTTAGACAGTTTAGGAGAGTGGTCCAGGAACTGGCTGATGAAATTCAAAGTGAGCAAATGTGAGGTCTTGCACTTTGGAAAAAAGAATACAGGCATGGACTATTTTCTAAATGGTAAGAAAATTCCTGAAGCCAAAGTGTAAAGGGATCTGGAAGTGCTAGTCCAGGATTCTCTAAAGGTTAATTTGCAGGTTGAATCTGTGATTAAGAAAGCAAATGTAATGTTGTCATTTATCTCAAGAGGGCTGGAATGTAAAAGCAGCGATGTGCTTCTGAGACTTTATAAAACTTTAGCTAGGCCCCATTTAGAGTAGTTTGTCCAATTTTGGGCCCCACACCTCAGGAAGGACTCACTGCACTGGAGCGTGTCCAGCGGAGATTCACCTGGATAATCCCCGGAATGGTGGCCTAACATACGATGAACACTGAGGATCCTGGGATTGTTTAGAGTTTAGAAGGTTGAGGGGAGATTTAATAGAAACTTGCAAGATAATGCATGGCTTAAAAGGGTGGACTCTGGAAAGTTGTTTCCATTAGGTGGGGAGACTTGGACCCGTGGGCACAACTTTAGAATTAGAGGGGTTCAATTCAGAACGGAAATGAGGAGACATGTCTTCAGCCAGAGAGTGGTGGGCCTGTGGAATTCATTGCCACAGAGCACAGTGGAGGCTGGGACGTTAAATGTCTTCAAGGCAGAGATTGATAAATTTTTGATTTCGCAAGGAATTAAGGCCTCCGAGGAGTGTGCGGGTAAGTGGTGTTGAAATGCTCATCAGGTATGATTAAATGGCGGAGTGGACTCGATGGGCCAAATGGCCTTGCTTCCACTTCTATGTCTTATGGTCTGATGGTCTAAAGTTGGAGGCAATTTCTATCATTGTCACTGCTCATCAATTCTTGAAGTCTGGTTTCTTCCGCAAGATCTTGAAGTACTATTCTGCATTCTGGAGTCAGGCTATTTAGAGTAAACGCAAATCAAATCATGGATCCAGTATTGATCCTTGGGATACACCACTGTATATTATCCTTCACTATGACAATAACCAATTCCTATAATTCATTGTATTCTACATTTAAGCCATTTTTAAACACAGTTGGACACAGGTCCTCCTATATCAGAAGCATCAGTTTTATTAACCAGTTTTTTTAATGTATCAAATGTATTTTTAAAATCGATATATACAACATACATTGGATTTCCATCATCAGCATTATCCATTATTTCATTAAAAATTATCGATTAAGTTAGTCAAGTATGATCTGCCTTTTGAAATCATGCTGTCTATTCTCCATCCATGCTGATGTGCCCCCTTAACTCCATGACCATTTTATTTGTACACTAATCTTTTCTCCGACATAACTGAATACCTTTGAAAATCCAAATTCTTCATTATTTGTAACCAAGAAAGCATCTAACAAATTAATTGAATATGATTTTCATTTAGTAAATATGTATCGTATAATATGTTTGTAATGGGTTGTTAGGTTTCTCTTGATAATAACATTAAAACATTTTTCCATCAATTGATGTCAGCTGCCTGGTCAGTCAGTTCCTATTTTCACTTTCCTGGTTTTTCTTGGAAAGTAATGGTACATTTGCTAATTTCACTGAGACCATTCTAAACCATAGGGATTCTGAAACATATTCACTCATTGGTCCATTATCTCTGTAGATACCTCTTTTCAGATGAGGATGTACCCCTTTAGGTCCTGGGAATCTATTGGCTTTTCATCACTTAGTTTTTTCCAATACTTTTTCACTGCTGATATTAATTAGCTTAAGTTCCCTTTTATTATTAGTTCCTTGGGTATTCTCTCTTTCTGGCCTTGACTTGATATGGCATGAAATGCTGGTGATTTGCAACTATCACACTGTGACACTTTTATTCACACCTATAACATAAAGATGAAATGTGGGTTATGCAGTACTAAAGAATTCAATAGACTTGTTATAGCTCCTCATATTTACTAGTGTACACTACAGTCACTGACAATTGTGCGTTTGGACTCGAGCTCAATAATCAAATGTACTGTAGTATGTTTCTCAGCATGTCATGCTGCAAGAGGCTAGAGGTCAGTAAGATGGAGACTGAGAACTTTGTACCACTATGTCACATGCCATGATATATTGCTGGCATCATGACCATTTTTCGAAATGGTATATCACACATTGATGTTGAGATATAACCTGACATAACCATTTTTTCCAAAGATAAGAGGTCGCAAACAGACAAATGAAACTGTTTTATACAGGTACCTGTTGTCCTTTTAATAATTATAAAAATATATTAAAACAGTATTAACAACATTAATAGAGTCATAGAGATGTACAGCACTGAAACAGACTTTTCAGTTCAACTTGTCCATGCTGACCAGATATCCCAACCCAATCTCGTCCCACTTGCCAGCACTGGACCCATATCCTTCCATAACTTTCCTATTCATATACCCATCCAGATGCCTTTTAAATGTTGCAATTGTACTAGCCTCCACCACTTCCTTTGGCAGCTCATTCCATACATGTATGACTCTTGCATGAAAAAGTTGCCTCTTTGGACTCTTTTATATCTTTCCCCTCACTCTAAACCTATGCCTTCCAGTTCTGGACGCCTCCCTCCCCAGGGAAAATACCTTGTCTATTTATCCTATCCATGCCCCTCATGATTTTATAAATCTCAGCCTCTGATGCTCAAGGGAAAACAACCGCAGCCTATTCAACCTCTCTCTACAGCTCAAATTCTCCAACCATGGCAACATCCTTGTAAATCTTTTCTGAACCTCGGATAGTAAGCTGATAGGGGGATATGAGTCACTCCTCCTTTGACACACATGCCTTAGGTTGATTTGACAAAGATCTGCGATCCATTGTCAGATACTATCTACTTTGATATGCCAAATAAACTGACAATAGTAGGAATTATTTAAGTAATGCTTACACTCATCATATTACCAATTCATCAAACAGTTATTAGTTTAGTGAAGTTATCAGTCATGAGGATGTATCCTGCCCGTACACTGTAAGCATGTTAGTTGCTATTTTTCTCCAGTGATTAAAAGGAACATTGTCCAGATGTAGAGGTTGCTGGGGTCGGTCAGTTTTGCCTTTAGCATGTCTCTGAGTTGCTAGATTTCCTTATTCATCTCAGACTTTGATCTATTTCATTAAGGAGTGAGGGCGAAGCTGAGGTGGTGGAGGTCAGGTCCCAGATCAGTCACAAGCTCATGTAATGGTAGGACAGGCTCGGGTTAAATAGCCTTCCTCTATTCCTGTATTCCTATCTATAGTCAGGAAGTCAATGAAGGGGTTCCTGTGCGTGGTAAAGCAGTCAATGAATCATTTCTTATGAATGTTTGTTTTTGAATTAAATTGGAATCTGAGGAATTTCATCAGCGTTCACAGTGTGAACAAAATCTTGAAGATCCCTTGTGATGTGGTGGTAATGTCCCTTCAACTGAGCCAGCAGGTCTGAGTTCATTTCCCATCTGCTCCAAAGATATGTAATAACACTTTTCAACAGGATAATTGAAAAATACCTAGAAAAAACCTGTTAACCTTATAAGGTGTCTCTGTGCAAAGACATTTGACCTTAGACAAACTGTTTTCTATTGTTATTTTGTTCAGTAAAGTGGTTTTACGCCGTACAAGTTCAATCGATGAGACTGGGGAAATCGTCTGGTATTTAGCCCTCTGTCTGTTTCTGGCCTGGCTCATAATTGGGGCGGTGTTATCAAAAGGAATCAAATCTTCAGGAAAGGTAAATGATTAGTGCTGAGTAGAATTAAAACAATGATAAAAATACAGATTTCTAAAACAATAAAATTAGAGCTTATAAATTATTTGTGAAGTGGCTGGTTTATCTCCCAGGTAATGTTAACAGTGTCTCATTGAAGAGTGGGAGATTCATAAAACTTAATTGGCACTTCAGGCCTGAGGGAGATCTGTGGATCTTTCTCCTGAGGAAAAGAACAGCAGTATTCCTGCAATGTCTCCCTCATTTTAAGGATTTCAGTTACTGCTACAGGGACTCTGGGGAATTTTGTTTCCCTCATGCATGTGTTGAACCCTGATTTTTAGCCCAAAAGTACAAATTTTTTGTACTACTACCCACTTCGAATATGAAACCAAACATGCTGTGATGTAAACTTACTGGATAGCAATATAGAACAGCACACCTGTGAAGGTATGTGTTCAGCTTCTCGTGTTTGCTTACAAGCTATTATCCCCTTGCATTACTGTTGGTGGTTGGGTTGATGGGAACAGTCTGCGATATAGTAAGTACAATAGCTTGTTTATAGGTCAGAATGGATTACAATCTCTCCAAAATCTCTCTCTTGTGACAGCAAACTCCCTATCTTTGAATTAAAATCTTACCCTTTGACATATAACTTTTCATGAGTATATATCATATCTTAGAAAAATAATGTATGATTTAATTTCAGTTACAGTACCTATCTCAGTTTCAAATATGTACTCCAGCTGATTATTATTCCTCTAATTCTATTCTGTTTCATTCTCTGCATCGATTAAAATCCTATTGCTTTAATATTCAGTTAAGTTGAATACTTTAAATGGGGAATATGGGAATATCTAATAATTTATTCTGTGCTCAGGTGGTTTATTTCACTGCGACATTACCTTATGTGATTCTGACCATACTCCTGATCCGAGGGCTTACCCTGGAGGGAGCCTCTAAAGGAATTGAATTCTACATTGGAATCCAATCAGACTTCTCCAAACTGGCAGAAGGTCATGTACGTACACGACAATAATCCATAGAATTTCAGTTGCCTCATCAGAATCAAAGTAACATCTTTGACAGTTATAGTATAGCACATATTGAGAGATGTACTTTTGGTCAGCTGACTGAAATCCTGCAGGAGTCTGGACGTGAAGCTGTTCAGGGCTGTACTAACCTTAGACAACACTGATAATACATACCCACCTGACTCCATTAGAAAGAGGTTTTCTTCCAGGAGACTGCAGATATCAGCAAAGACATGGCACAGAGGTCTGACTGTTGCAAGGCACTATTTATCTGTCAATTGAGGAAGCCAATCCTCTACTTACATACCTTTTGCCAGGCATATATCCCCCTTGGAACTAGGTCTCTGTCTCCACCATGTCTGTGTGATGGAGAGGGATGTGCCTGTCGAGAGGGTTGCTGCTGTTTGTCCTTGTGCTGTTGCTATTGGTATCCCTCCTGTTCCTCATCAGAGATCCCAATTGGACATGTACAAGCTCCCATTCTGCAGTGCTGCTTTATAGCAGGGCAGTTCAGATTGAAATGAGATTTTTGTTTGCATATTTATTCAAGGGATACATCACTGGCCAGACCAGTATTCATTGTCCATCCCTAATTACCTCGAGGGTAGTAGAGGGCAGTAGGGTGTCATACTTGCTATGAATCTTGTACATAATCTAAGGTCTGTTTTTTTGAGATGACTGAAATTATATCCAACAATATGTTTAACTTGGCTCTCAGGTACAGTCCTGGGAGTGCAGCGCACTGTCACAGACAGAGAAACAGCTCAGCAGTTTCTGTCTTCAAAAGATTTCAAACTTGACAGCCTCTTTTAGTGAGAAATCTCCACGGTGGTCTCATTTTATTGACTGGCAAATCTGTGCATCAGCTACTAATGCCACTTAAATTTTGATTGGTTATTGATATGGTCAAACTAAAGATCCAACACATTAATGGGTTATTTCACATGAGTGGTTCACAAGAATGATCCTGGGGAAAAAGGGCTTGACATATGAGGAGTGGTAGAGGACTCTGGGTCAGTATCGATGAAGCTTAGAAAGATGAGGGGTACTTCATTGAAACTTACGGTATACTGAAAACCTGGATAAAGTGAATGTAGAGAAGATGCTTCCTCGTAGTGAAGGGATGACCTTTGAAAATTAAGATGAGGAGGAATTTCTTCAGCTAGATGTTGGTTCATCTGTTGAAGTTATTGCTACATGTTGGTTCATCTGTTGAAGTTATAGCCCAATAAAGGCAGCTACAGAGGTTTGAGGGAGGAGCTGGGTAGAATCGACTGGGAGAGGAGCCTAGCAGGAAAGACAGTGGAACAGCGATGGCAGGAGTTTCTGGAAACACAACAGAAATTCATCCCTAGGGAAAAGAAGCATGGTACACCAAAGTGAGTCACTTCACACTTTTCCAGGTTGAACTCCATCAGCCCAGTTCTGCATTCTATCAATGTTCCAATGCAACCTACAAAAACCCTCCACACAATCCACAACTCTACCAACTTTCATATCATCCAAGTCATTTATAAAAACCACAAAGAGCAGGAGCCCTAGAACAGATCCCTGCAGAACACCATTGGTCACCAAGCTCCAGGCTAAATACTTACCATCTATCACCACCCTCTGTCTTCTATGGGCCAGCCAATTTATATCCAGACAGCCAGATTTCCCTGTATCTCATGCCACCTTACTTTCTGAATGAGCCTACTGTGTGGAACATTATCAAACACCTTGCTAAAATTCATGTATACCACATCCACTGCTCTACCTTCATCAATGTGTTTTATCACATCCTCAAAGAATTCAATAAGTTTGTGAGGCATGACCTGCCCCTCACAAAGCCATGCTGACTGTCTCTAATCAAACTACAATCAATCAATCAAATAATCATAAATCCTCTCTCTCAGAGCACTCTCCAGCATTTGCCCACCACTGACATAATTCCAAGGATTATCCTTTTTCCCTTTCTCAAACAAGTATTTTCCACCCTCTAATCACCTGCTACAATTCCAGTGGCAAATCATCAGCAAAGGTGCAGCAATCTCTTCCCTCACTTACTGTAGTAACCTAAGAATTATCCTGTCTGGACCAGGGGATTTATCTATCCTTATGTTTTTCAAAATTTTCTGCACATCTTCCTTCCTAACATCAACCTATTCTAGCATATCAATCTGTTTCATGCTGTCCTCTGAAACATCAAGTTCCCTCCCAGTAGTGACTACTGAAGCAAAGTATTCATTAAGGACCCTTCAAGTTCCCTTCACTATCCCTGATCGGCCTGACCCTCAATTTGGCCATCCTCTTGTTCCTCACATAAGTGTAGAACGCTTTAGGATTATCCTTAACCTTACCCACTAAAGCTTTTTCATGACCCTTCCTAGTTCTCCCAATAAACCTGTGGAATCTCTTTGGATTATCCTTAACCTTATTTGCCAAAGCTATCTCATTTCTGCTCTTTGCTTTCCTGATCTCCATCTTAAGAATGCCCCTCCCCTCTTTATATTGCTCAAGAAGTTTATTTAAACCAAGTTGTCTCTATCAGACATATGATTCTTTTTTCTTGACTAGAACCTCAATGTCTTTATTCATCTATTGTTCTCTAATCCTCCCAGCCTTACTTTTTACTCTAACACGAACTCTGAACTCTCGTTATCTCACTTCTTTTTATTCATTTGTGGGATATGTGGGTGTCGCTAGCTGGGCCAACATTTATAGCCCATCCCAAGTTGTTCTTGAGAAGGTGGTGGTGAGCTGCCTTCTTGAACTGCTGCAGTCCACCTGCTGTGGGTTGACCCACAATGCCTTTAGGGAGGGAATTCCAGGATTTTGATCCAGTGACAGTGAAGGAATGGCAATATATTTCCAAAACTGGAGAGTAAATGGCTTGGAGGAAATCTTGAAGGTGGTGGTGTTGCCCTTGTTCTTTGAGATGAAACTGATAGTGGGTTTGAAAGGTGCTGTCTAAGGATCTTCAATGAATTTCTGCAATAGTTCTTGTAGATCGTAAAAACTGCTGCTCCTGAGCATCGTTGGTGCAGAGAGTGGGTGGTTGTGAATGTAATACCAATCAGTGGGCTGCTTTATCCTGGAAGGTGTCAAGCTTCTTGAGTGTTGTTGGAGCTGCACTCATCCAGGCAAGTGGGGAGTATTCCATCACATTCCTGACTTGTGCCTTGTAGATATTGGACAGTCTTTGGGAAGTCAGGGTTACTCGCTGCAGTATCCCTTGTCTCTGACCTGCTCTTGTAGCCAATGTTTTTTATATGGTAAGTTCAGTTAAGTTTCTGGTCAATGATAACCCCCAGGATGTTGACAGTGGGGGATTTGGTAATGGTAACACCATTGACTGTCAAGGGGTGGTATTTAGATTGACTTTTAGTGGAGGTGGTCAATGTTACTTGCCACTTGTCAGCCCAAACCTAGATATTGTCAAGATCTTCTTAAATTTAAACACTGACTGCTTCAGTATCTGAGGAGTCGCAAATGGTGCTCAACATTGTGCAATTATCATCGAACACCCCCACCTCTGACCTTATGATGGAGGGATGGTCATTGATGAAGCAGCTGAAGATGGTTGGGCCTAGGGCACTACCCTGAGGAACTCCTGCATAAGTGACCTGGAGCTGAGATGACTGACCTCCAACAACCATGACCACCTTCCTATGTGTCAGGTTTGACTCTAACCACCTAAGAGTTTGCCCCTGGATTCTCATTGATTCCAGTTTTGTTTCTGATTCTTGATGCCACACTCAGTTAGCTACAATTTTGATGTCAAGGCCTGTCACTCTCCCCTCACCTCTGGAATTCAGTTTTTTTTTCAATGTTTAAACCAAGGCTGTAATGAGGTCAGGAGCTGAGTGGCCCTGGTGGAATCCAAACTGGGCGTCACTGAGCAGGCTATTGCTGAGCAGGTGCTGTTTAATAATACTGTTGATGACACCTTCCATCACTATACTGATGAACAAGAGGAGACTGATGGGGCAATAACTGGACGGTCTGGGTTTGTCCTGCATTTTATTTCCAGACAATTTTCCACATTGTTGGGTAGATGCCAGTGTAACTGTACTGGAACAGCTTGGCTAGGGGAGCGGCAAATTCTGGAGCACAAATCTTCAGTATTAGGTGGCTATTTTGCCTGCCATTGTACCAGGGTTTCGGATATCTACTCAGAGTTGAAAAACTATTTTCAAAGATAGGGGGAGGGTCCAGTGGTAATGGTCTGTGTAGGTAACAGCAAATTACAGAATTTGAAGATTATAACCTTTGGATGATTACCTAACTCGCCTGTAAATTAGCATAGGCCAAATCCAATGAGGAAGACAAGTATACTGCTGAAAGCCTGGTGTGGGAGAAATGCACTCTGATCTGTGCGCCATTTGCACTAGGGAAAGGTGCAGCTGTACCATTGGGATAGTCTGAACTGCACTGGGGCCAATATTTATGCAAAGGGTGTCAAACTATCTAGTGGTGTCAAGGGATCAATTGTGATAATTAATGGGATATCAAAAAGCACAGACATGGTAAGAGAGGAATATACAGGCAGCTCCCAGGTCAATTTGTTTACATGTCATTAGCACAATTCAGGACAATGGGAAGCAGCCATTCATAAGTGTAAGAAATGTCAGGTCTTCAAACTTGAAAATCAGTACAGGATCATGTTCATAATTACTCGCATTTGTAAGTCCAACATTCTGAAATTGGGGAGTCCCTGTGTGGGATACAACAGAGTTCATGTGGGTAAGTCTGAGAAGGGTAAAGGAAAGACATTATTGTGTTGAGACAATCGGAATTCAAACATTAGCCGCAGGCATGAAACTGGTTGCAAGTGAATTATCCTTAAAGGAAACATCTGGCGATTACAGTAGGAACAAGTGATGTTGATGAGCAAGTTTTGGTCATGCCTAGCTTAACAGATAACTACAGAATAACGAGAAACGTCTTGTGGTTGGACATCTAAAGTGTGATTGGTTAGAAGTAAATGGGATGATAAGTGGACACTAAGGATTGGGTAAACAAGAGAGCATAGAATGGAGAAATAAAGTATAAGAATGTGAGGCAAATACAGATAGATCTGCTTTGCATCACCTTGCTATGTACCATTAACACCATGCTTCTGCAATAAAGATTTCAAGAAAACATCTTGTAGATCCCTGCCTGGTTATTCCTACTATCGGGGACATGAGTACCCAACAACTAGGCGTAGTCAGCAGGATCGCAAAAGGATAAAGGGGAAGAGGTTTTGAAAATCATTTCAATCTAATCGTCACCGAGAGGTAAGGACTCTTCATGTAATAAACATCCAAAGCGGGGAAGTGGTGGTCTGAGATTTTCCCTGTCTGACGCGATCTGAAACTACTAGACAGTTTCGATCTGAGACATAGGACAGAAAGAGGAGAGCCATTGTCTATGACTCATGGAGAGTCTATTTTGGTTCAAATATAACCTGAAATCCAGGGATAATGTCTAAATTTGAACTACCTACCAAAGTTAAAGGTGGTCAGGCACCACCTGACATTGTTGTGGATGAAGTCTTGTAGAAATTAAGGGAACATATTGAACAACAACTTGACCATCCTACGACTCTGACTAAAATTTGTCTAAAGTATGGAACCTCCATGGGCAGTGGTTCCTGGATGATATTAAATGGGTCTGGGGAAAGACTACCCATATAAAAATAAGAAAAAAAATTGCTGGTCACTCTGTGTAATACAACAACTCAGATAGAGACAAGAAATAATTGAAAAATTGAATTATGATAGAGAAATTCATAGTCTAAGAGAGGAAATAAAACCTGTTTGAGAGGAATTAAAAACCACAGAGAAAGAATTGTCACAAACTCAAAAGGAATTAGAACAATTAAAACTACGTCACACACATCACCTCCTCCCTACGTGATTGCCCCATTGTTCCAAAACCCTTGCCTCAACCAGCCCCTCCAGGTGATGGCCCAGATAAGATTCGTACTATCAGTGGTGCCCACTGCCCTGAGGGAAGTTCTGACACATCCATCAGTTCAGAAGCTAAGAGGCACCCCCTGTTGTTATGAGGCCTGTATGGAGGAAACGACAGAAGGGAAGAAAAGTAAAGATTGAGGGAGAGGTTTGGGATAAGATATAAATTTATCCAATTTTAATCCATGAGACAAACTAGTTGAAAGTAAGCCCAAAGAATTGCCGCACCTGAAGAGGGGAGGTATGAAAACATGGAAAGGGTTAGAAAAACTCAAGAAAATATCTACCTGACAGTCTATGGATGGAGTTCTAATCTTGTTTGCCACAATGGAGAACAATGCAGGACAAACATTGTACTGCAGGGTTAACAACCACATGGGACAGGAAGGACAGACTTTAAATCACAGTTGGCAGTCAATCCACAATTGGCTGCAAAAATTTGGACCATCTAAAACTGATTGGAGTACAAAACCTGCATGCCAACAGAATGGAAGTGAAGATGTTAAAAACTTTGCAGAAAGATTTGTTGATGTCTGGATCAAGCTTCCTGGTCTAGCTCCTAATAACAATCCAGAGGAAAGAGGACGAAATTTGGTCCGAGTAAAGGCTGCTTTCGGAGCAGCCTTACAGTTTGAACTAGCTAAGATGTTAAAAGTACAATGTCATGATTTGGATAAAAGCTCACCCACTTGTGGTGAAGTAATAGAGGAAGCTAATCGTCTGGGGGCAAATATAGAATTGAAGCTCAGAGCCATGCAGACCATAGAGGCTCCTAACACTGAGAAAAACCCAGGGAAGTGTGACAGTTGTGGAAAAGAGGGTGATTTGGCTAAAAGGTGCAACTTAGAAAAGGGAAATACTGACAAAACAGGCCCCCAAACTGGATAAGAAAGAGTCTGGATGGGAGAGGTTGTCCTTGAACGAGCATCTTATGTTATTGGAACAGCTCCAGCGCTGTACTGAACTTCAGGTAAAAGAACTCATTAATAAAAAACTAGAGCAACCCATCACCATCTTTGAGCCCATTATTTTCACGGCCATCGAGAACCATTTGGATAGCTGCTATATTTTGATGGGGTGGGTGATAGGAAAGTTGACTGCCTTTTTGACATTAGTGCAGAACTAACATGTTTACCCTTAATTGATGGACATAATTTACCTTTGGAGGGATAGCGGAGAACTGCTGTAGGAGTAGGGGGGAAAGAACTAAGACTTGAGAAAACTAAGCCTCTGCCAATCAGATTGAAGCCAACGAGATTTTTACATCTGTATGGGTTAGACCCATACCACAGGCCCTATTAGCGATAGATGTATTAACTCAATACATTTGCTGTTACACTTTGAGAATGGCCATGTTAGTGGGCGGCACGGTGGCACAGTGGTTAGCACTGCTGCCTCACAGCGCCAGAGACCCAGGTTCAATTCCCGCCTCAGGCGACTGTGTGGAGTTTGCACGTTCTCCCCGTGTCTGCGTGGGTTTTCTCCGGATGCTCCGGTTTCCTCCCACAGTCCAAAGATGTGCAGGTCAGGTGAATTGGCTATGCTAAATTGCCCGTAGTGTTATGTAAGACGTAATTGTATGGGTGGGTTGCGCTTCGGCGGGTCGGTGTGGATTTGTTGGGCCGAAGGGCCTATTTCCACTCTGTAAGTAATCTAATCTAATGTTATTTGGTCAATACGACATCTCAAACAGGAAGAATGGCAGAATCAACCCATTTGGGCAAAGGACAAAAATGACTGCGGCCTGTTAAAGATGACCCACTTTTACTGGAGTTCTCCCAGCATGTACTAAACAATACTCCATTAGTTTTGTCTCTGTTGCTGATGTTTTACCTGTAATCAAATGATTAGAGCAACAAGGTATACCAGTAGAAGTCCATAGTTCATCTGGTTAAAAAGACAGACTGAACTTCACATCTGACAGTAGATTACCGGAAAGTGACCCAATGCATTGACCAAAAAGCACCCTTGGTTGCAGATCCCTGTGCCATTTTTAATTCTCTTTCACCCAAATACAAATATTTTTCAGTGATAGACATGGCCAATGGATTTGGGTCTGTTCCTTTGGCCTGTGAGGGACAACCATGGTTTGCTTTTCCCAGCCAACAACGACAGTATATCTGGATGCATCTACTGCAGAGCTTTCACAGTAGCCCTACTATATTCCACATGGCCTTGCAAGATCATTTGTGGGAATTGCCTCTGATAACATCCACAATGATTCAGTATATGGGTGATATTCAAATAGCATTCCAGACTAAGGAACAGCATAGGGCAGTTTGAAGCATTCTCCTTGATCGTTTGTACTCTTTAAGGCAAACCTGAAGAAGGTGCAACTCGCCCAAGAAGAGGTAGAATACCTGGGACAAAACATTTCAGCAGGAAAACATGAAATAAGGCAGGACTGGACAGCCGTTACTTGAACAGCCAAATAACCCACTACTATTCGGGAATTCAGATCTTTTCTAGGTCATTGTAATTTCAAGTGAAACTGGATTGGTAGTTGCGCACATCTAGCTCCGCCACTGAATGATCTCCTGAAAGAAAAGAGTGAATCCAAGCAGACTGACCCCAAAGTAGCATTCTGCCTTCCAAAGATTAAAATCTGCTGTGTGCTCAGCCTCAGCTTTGGGTATCCCAAATAACAGGAGACCTTTTCACTCTTCATATCCATGAAAAGGACAGTTATATGAAAGCTGTACTGCCCCAGGAAAACAGTGACAGACATTGGCCCATTAGCTACTATTGTGTTATGCTCGGTTGGACCCAGTGGCGCTGGGATGGGGTAGCCGTTTGAGAGCTACGAAAAGTACCTCCAAGGTGCTAATAGCCACAGCATCCTGTATTGAATCAGAAACTGATTGTGAAGTGCCCTCACACAGTCCTTGCCATGTTGTCTATGAATCAGGCCTCCCACCCTCTTGGAAGCTCCCAACCTCCACCTTGTTGCCGCCAGTTCAGTTCAATTTTGCTCCCGACCCCGCAGAACCAATTGGTGGGGGGCGGGGGGTTGGGGGGAGAGTTGGGAGGGTGGGGAGGAGGAGGAGGGGAAGAGCCTGTTTAGGTCAAAGGCGAACATGATTGTGCGGAAATTCTGCAGCAGCTCGGGTGGCTAAGGAACCCTTGCAGAATCCAGATTGAGTTATCTTCATAGACATATCTTTGTTTGTTGAGAATGGTACTCAGAACGCCAGCTGGGCTGTTACTAGCCTGCATGAAGTCATAGCCCAAGGAGGTCTGTCAGCGAGCACTTCAGCACAGCAAAGTGCTCTCAGCTGCAGGAACCCCAATTAGAATTGGGGGTGAAGCTCATAATCTCCGAAATGCCGTACAATTACCACAAGAAGTCTGCATTTTAAACTGTAAAGTCCATAATAAAGAAAATCCCATGGAATTCTCGCTGTTTTTGAAGCTGCTAGAAAGGCAGCCTCTGAAGGTAATGGCTGACAAGAGACAGTAATAACTAAATTGCAGACTTTAGTCGCAAGTGACAAGATTTAAAGACAATGAAGGGACAGTGTTCATGGGAAGAAAAGTGGGCATGGATTGAAGTAGGACTGAAATTGTGTGGTTAATGGTGTTTGAAGGCAGAGAGACCAATAAACCGGTAACACCACGAATACTAGGAGCTGGAGGCCAAAGTCTCGGCTCGCCTAGGCCGCTGGACAGGACTGCTCTGAGTGCTATCTTACAGGAGCCGAGTGCTGGTCATAAACCAGCTGGTGGCCGCCATGCTGTGGTACCGGCTGGTCACTTTGGTCCCTCCTCCTGGCTTTGTCGCTGACATCCAGAGAACGTTGGTCAACTTCTTCTGGGACAAAAAGATGCACTGGGTCGCTGCGCAGGTTCTGAGTCTCCCTATTGAGGAGGGCAGTCAGTCGCTGGTGTGCGTCCGCACCCAGGTCGCGACCTTCCTCCTTCAGACCTTGCAGCGATACCTTTACGTCGAGCCTCCTCCTAGGTGGTGCGCCCTGGCGACGTATTTTTTCCGCCAGGTGCGTAACCTCAACTACGACACGCAGCTCCTGTTCGTCGACCGTGACGGTTTGGAGGTCGCCCTCAAGGTGCTGCCTGTCTTTTACCAGGACCTGATCACTGTCTGGAACATGGTCGAATCGCGCCGCGCCTACCCTCCAGCAGGAGTAGCGGCTGTCGTCAGGGAGCAGTTGCTCAGGAACCCGCACCTCTGTGCTCGCGGGTTCGAGTGGCTGTCGGAGGGGAGGGCCGTGGCGACGAGGGTGACCAGGGTCGGGGACGTGCTGGGTGCCGGGGGCCTGGGCTGGACGTTGCCGCAAACATAGCGAGCAGGGCAGCGGTAGATGTCCGGTACGTGGCCACCGCCATCCGACGCCTTAAAACGGCGGTGCTCGGGCCCGACGTAGTGCACCAGTTGGAGGATGCTCAGGTGTGCGGTGGGATCCCGTCCGCGCTCACCCCAGCCCGGACGGAATTTCGCATTGGCCCCAAGGTCCCGTACTTCCCGCGGGAGCCTGTGCCCCACAACCTGAGCCACCTCCGGAATTTTAATTTTGTTTCTTTTCAGGGGGTGAAAAGGCGGGCCTTGTATCGACTGCTGCTGCACACCGTCCACCTCTTCTCCCTCATCCACCGTCCGGACATGCCCTGGCGTGCCCATTTGCCACCGGACGGTGGGGATCCCCAGTGGAGGGCCCTCTACGCGGGAGTCCTCCCCCTTTCTCTCGGGGATCTGGGGTGGAGGGTGCTGCATGCAGCAGTCCCCTGCAACCGCAGTTTGCGGTGGTTCATGGACTCCCAGCCCAACTGTTTGTTCTGTGGCGCTGTGGAGTCCGTGGACCATGTGTATATTGGGTGTGGGCGTTTGAACTCCCTTTTTGATTTTCTGAAAAACCTCCTCCTCTGCTTTTGGTTGCACTTCAGTCCCACGCTCCTGATCTTCGGACACCCGGTGCGGAGGAGGGAGGGCAGGTCTGAAGACCTCCTCGTGGGTCTGCTCCTGGGCCTGGCCAAACTGGCCATAAACAGGTCCAGGCAACGGGCCGTGGAGGGGGTCGTTAGGGCCGACTGCCTGCCCTTCTTCCGCGGTTACGTTAGGGCCCGGGTGTCCTTGAAGAAGGAGCACGCGGTGTCCACCAACACCCTGGAGTTGTTCAGGGAGAGGTGGGCGCCGCAGGGAGTGGGGTGCATCATTTCCCCCTCCAACTCTATTTTGATTTAGTCCCTGCCCTCCCCTTCACTGTTTGATCACACAGCATTGCCCATTGATGTGAAGGGCACTGCTTGTCACAGGCCATTCGGGTGTTTCCTTTCTTCCTGGTGGTGGAAATTAAATAAAGATTTGTGCAACTTGTGTCTCTTACTGTGTCTCACAATTGCATACACACACCATGGGTGCAGGGGAAAAAATAAGCACTACCGCAGTTAGGCGGTAGTGTGGGGGTTAAAAAAAAAAAAAAGGGAAAAAATAAAAAGAACACCACGAATACTAATGACATTTCTGGCACAGAAAATTTATTGGTGGGGACATTTGTTTCCATTACAGATGATGGCAAGGCTCCAAAAGAGTTAGTGAGGAACAGGATTCAAGTAACATACGCTATTTGTGGCAAATCGTTGCGCAACATGCAAAAATAATCCTGGACCAACCACAGTGATTGCACAATTGAGACCTCTGGCACCTGCTGGGCTCTTCCAACATCTTCTTAGATATCCCGACCAAAATGTCAAGGATATTTCGAGGTTTGAGTCACTCTTAACAAATTGTCAAGCTGGGTGGAAGCATCTCCCACTCGGCAAGCCACGTCCAATCATACCACTACAGCCCTCTGTAAGGAATACATTCCCCGATGGGCACTCCCAAGTTGTATAGATTTGGACCAAGAGACTCAATTTGTAGATGCATTGTGCCAGGAAGTGTAGAGACTGCTGAGTATTAAGTGGGAATTGCATTGGCCTAATCACCCTCAGTCACTGCGACAGGTGGAACACACAAATCGGATTCTGAACCAACACTCGGCTAACTATCATCAGGAAGGATTGCCTTGGCCTCAAGCTCTGCCTCTGGTATGATGTAGCATTTGAGCTATCCCTAATTAAACCACAGGTATGAGCCCTTCTGAGGTGATAACTGGTAGACTCATGTCTTTACCTGGTACAATTGATCTTAGAACAGCAGATTGTCAACTATTGAGTGATTCATTGTTAAAGTATTTCAGGATCTAACCGATTCTGTTCATTTTGCTTCCCAACAGGTGTCAGCAGCTTGAGGAGATTCCCCTAAAGGTGTTCACGACATCATTCCCGGCAAGTGGGTCTACGTTAAGAAAATACACAAAGAACCGTTGGGTGCCAAGTGGGAAGGTCGGTATCAAGTTCTTCTCCTATCACCTTCAGCCATGAATATGCAGGGCAGGAAGACTTGGATTCATGCATCACATGTCAAAAGGGCTAACACCCCTGCCCCATTGTGACAAAGTTTTTATTTTTGGAACTCGTAATTGTTTTGATCTCTTGGGTCACATGAACATGCACTGTCAGGCACAAGTTGTATGCGAATACTTTTTTGTGCATGTCTTATGTTTATCCTGGACATACGAATGTCTCCAGCTGCTGGGTTTGCTCTCATATTCCCATACATTCAAAGGACGGTATCCCCTTAGACCCATGCCTTTTAATGTATCTGCAGTGGCTGAATGGGTCACTCTCCAGAACGAATCCCACATGGCTGCCACATCTTCCACAGAGAAAGGGATATATTGGATGGAAATTAATGGCACCAGAGGTATGTGGGAATCGACAGGGTACAGTTTTTCGGCATTTGAATGCTGGTAATGAACTCAATTTAATACCGTCCGTATCACCATCACTAATACATCAATGGTGGGAAAACCGTTATGTTCTATTTGTCGCACTTGATTTAAGCCGAAGGGTTGGTTTGCAGGTCAGAGTAATTGTACCTAATATTTTAATGGCACATCTGATGCTTGTCTTCCATCTAAACCTAATTTTATTATCTCACATCAACAGAAACTTTTGACCACACCTGGCTCCCGAACTATATAACTCAGTTTATCCTGTGCAATGGTACTTTTTTTTGTTTGCGGACATAAGGCTTACACGTGGTTACCTCTGTCATGATCTGGTTTCTGTTTATTTAGCTTTTTTAGTCCCTTTTATGTGTCATACTCTACCTTTCATCCCTTATCCTCCATAAACGTTGCAACTCTAAGATAGACAAGTTCTTTGACCTTTGGTATTGGCCATATGCTGCATATAAATCCTTTTCTGAGATTCAATTACTCTATTCCATATTGGAACAAGTAGTTCATGACACCTCCCAAGCCCTTGATAAGAGTAATGTAGAACTGGTTGCTATTCAAACAACAACATTACAAAATTACAAAATGGCCCTGGATTGGCTACTATCTGAGAAAGGACGGACCTGTGCCCACGTAGGAAAAGAGTGTTGTACCTACACTCTGGCCAATTCTGAAGAGATCATAAATTCAGCTGCTCATATTCACAAGGAGGTCGACAAACTTAGACAACTCCTTTCAAGTACCGTATAGAATTGGGCTACAACTGGTCAGGATCACTTGAAACATCTATCCTCCAGGAGATTAACGTCTTTCTTGTTGTTATTCTTGCTTTATATGTATGTATCAAATGTTGTTTTACTCGTGCCCTTAACCCTCCCAAGTTACGACATCAGAAGAAGCGAATACTGACTGCTGCATATGGGTAATGATTCATAGTGTACAATGTGATTGGAATCAAAAGGGCCAAACGCAGGCAAGTGGAACTAGTTTAGTTTGGGAAACATAGTTAGCATGGATGAGTTGGATCAAAGGGTCTGTTTCCGTGCTCTATAACTTTATGAGAATTTTAAATTTGCTCAGTTGCTAACTATAGCAGTACAGTTGACAAACAAAATATCGAGTACCCTGTAAAGGAAACATCTGGCAATCACAGTCAGAACAAGTTGTGTTGATGAGTAAATTTTGGTCATGCTTAACTTAGCAGATAATCACAGGACATAGAGAAACATTTTGTGATTGGACATGTAAGATGTGATTGGTTAGAAGTACTCAGAGTAAGTGGAGGCTGAGGATTGGGTAAAGGGAGAGCATAGAATGAAGAAATAATGTATAAGAATGTGAGCAAAACACAGACAGATGTGCTTTGCATCACCTTGCTATGTACCATTAACGCCATACTTCTGCAATAAAGACTTCACGAAGGCATTGTGCAGTTCCCTGTCTGGTTATTCCTATTATCAGGGAAACAAGTACCCAACACTGCCAAAAGCTGGGAAGTCATAGAATCGTAGCATCCATACAGTATGGAAACAGGCCCTTTGGCCCAACAAGTCCACATCGAATCTCCAAAGAGTAACCCAACCAGACCCATTCCCCTACCCATTTATCCTATATTTACCCCTGACTCATGCACCTAGCCTATACATCCCTGAACACTACGGGCAATTTAGCATGGCCAATTCATCTAGCTTGCTTGGATTGTTGCAGGAAACCAGAGCACCCAGAGGAAACCCACACAGACACGGGGAAAATGTGCAAACTCCTCAGAGACAGTCAGCCGAGGCTGGAATCAAACCTGAGTTCCTGGTGAGTGAGACAACAGTGCTAACCACTGAACCACCATGGTGCCCACATCTCCATATTTCATCACAATGGTTTGTGAGGTTTCCATGTGATTAATAGAATCTGGAATTGAATGATGCCATAAAACAACCATCAGTTATTGCAGACACCTACCTGCTTCACCAGAGTCATTGTCAAACAATATTTCTCATGATTGCCAGTTCTGGCCTACGTGTGACTGCACAGCATTGCGATTAACAGTTAACTATCTTTTGTTAGTTAACAGGTCCTCCTGGGTCAACAGGTCACTCATTATCAGGGTAATCCAGAATGGGCAACAAATGTGAAGATGCTAACATCTTGTGAAATGATTTTAAAAACGAGAGTAACCTCGCTGAGCTTGGAGCAGCTGCATCTAGATACAGGTTGGTTTGCTGTAATGCAGCCGTTGCGTTCTTCTGGAACTCCGCACTACAGAAAATCGTGCTATTGAAATTGTTACAGAGAATTGTGTTGTAGATTGCTACAGAAAATCTGCTCAAGAGAAACTTCGCATTATCCAAACATCACCCATAATTAATTAATCACGTTGTAGCCAAACCGATATGACAAAACGCACATTATAGCAGGAACACCAAGAGTCATTGAGTCATAGAGATGTCCAGCATAGAAACAGAACCTGCGGTCCAACTCGTCCATGCCAACCAGATATCCTAATCCAATCTAGTCCCACCTGCAAGCGCCCGAACCTCCAAACACTTCCTATTCATACACCCATCCAAATACCTTTTAAATGTTGTACCAGCCTCCATCACTTCCTCTGGTAGCTCATTCCATACATGTACCACCCTCTGTGTGAAAAAGTTGCCCCTTAGGTCTCTTTTATATCTTTCCCCTCTCACCCTAAACCTATGCCCTCTAGTTCTGGACTCCCACACCCCAGGGAAAAGACTTTGTCTATTTATCTTATCCATGCCCCTCATAATTTTGTAAATCTCTAAAAGGTCACCCCTCAGCCTCTGATGCTCCAGGGAAAACAGCCCCAGCCTGTTCAGCCTCTCCCTATAGCTCAAATCCTCCAAACCTGGCAACATCCTTGTAAATCTTTTGTGAACCCTTTCAAGTTTCACAACATCTTTCCGATATGAAGGAGACCAGAATTGCATGCAATATTCCAACAGTGGCCTAATCAATGTCCTGTGCAGCAGCAACATGAGCTCCCAACTCCTGTACTCAATACTCGGATCAATAAAGGAAGGCATACCAAATGTCTTCTTCACTATCCTATCGACCTGCGACTCCACTTTCAAGGAGCTATGAACCTGCACTCCAAGATCTCTTTGTTCAGCAACACTCCCTAGGACCTTACCATTAAGTGTATAAGTCCTGCTAAGATTTGGTCTCCCAAAATGCAGCACCTCGCATTTATCTGAATTAAATTCCATCTGCCACTTCTCAGCCCATTGGCCCATCTGGTCAAGATCCTGTTGTAATCTGAGGTAACCTTCTTCTTTGTCCACTACATCTCCAATTTTGGTGTCATCTGCAAACTTACTAACTAGACCTCTTATGCTTGCATCCAAATCATTTATGTAAATGACAATAAGTAGAGGACCCAGCACCGATCATTGTGGCACTCCACTGGTCACAGGCCTCCAGACTGAAAAACAACCCTCCACCACCACCCTCTGTCTTCTACCTTTGAAACAGTTCCATATCCAAATGGCTAGTTCTCCCTGTATTCCATGAGATCTGACCTTGCTAACCAGTCTCCCATGGGGAACTTTGTCGAACGCCTTACTGAAGTTCATATAGATCACATCTACCATTCTGCCCTCATCAATCCTCTTTGTTACTTCTTCAAACAACTCAATCAAGTTTGTGAGACATGATTTCCCACGCATAAAACCATGCTGACTATCCCTAATTAGTCCTTGCCTTTCCAAATACATGTATATCCTGTGCCTCAGGATTCTCTCCAACAACTTGCCCACCACCGACTTCAGGCTCACTGGCCGCCTTGCTGATCTTTGAGGGGCCCTACTCTCTCCCTTGTTACCCTTTTGTCCTTAATGTATTTGTAAAAACCCTTTGGATTCTCCTGAATTCTATTTGCCAAAGCTATTTCATGTCCCCTTTTTACCCTCCTGCTTTCCCTTTTAAGTATACTCCTACTGCCTTTATACTCTTCTTAGGATTCACTCGATCTATCCTGTCTATACCTTACATATGCTTCCTTCTTTTTCTTAACCAAACCCGCAATTTCGTTAGTAATCCAGCATTCCCTATACCACCAGCCTTTCCTTTCACCCTAACAGGAATATACTTTCTCTGGATTCTCATTATCTCATTTCTGAAGGCTTCCCATTTTCCAGCCGTCCCTTTACCTGCGAACATCTACCCCCAATCAGCTTTTGAAAGTTCTTGCCTAATACTGTCAAAATTGGCCTTTTTCCAATTTAAAAATTCAACTTTTAGATCTGATCTATCCTTTTCCATCACAGTTTTAAATCTAATAGAATTATGGTCGCTGGCCCCAAAGTGCTCCCCCACTGACACCTCAGTCACCTGCCCTGCCTTATTTCCCAAGAGTAGATCAAGTTTTGCACCTTCCCTAGTAGGTACATCCACATACTGAATCAGAAAATTTTCTTGTAATGCGCTTAACAAATTCCTCTCCATCTAAACCCTTAACACTATGGCAGTCCCAGTCCACGTTTGGAAAGTTAAGATCCCCGGCCATAGCCACCCTATTATTTTTGCAGAAAACTGAGATCTCCTTGCAAGTTTGTTTCTCAATTTCTCTCTGACTATTAGGAGGTCTATAATACAATCCCAATAAGGTAATCATCCCTTTCTTATTTCTCAGTTCCACCTAAATAACTTCCCTGGATATATTTCCAGGAATATCCTCCCTTATCACAAATGCCACTCCCCCTCCTCTCTCGCCTCCCTTTCTATCCTTCCTGTAGCATTTGTATCCTGGAACATTAAGCTGCCAGTCCTGCTCATCCCTGAGCCATGTTTCTGTAATTGCTGGGATGTTCCAGACGCACATTCCTAATCATGCCCTGAGTTCAGCTGTCTTCCCTGTCAGGCCCCTTGCATTGAAATAAATGCCGTTTAATTTATTAGTCCTATCTTGTCCCTGCCTGCCCTGTTTGACTCGCTTCTATTCTCAACTGTACCCATCTCAGATCGATCTCTTTCCTTACTATCTCCCTGGGTCCCACCCCCCTAACCCCCACCTTACTAGTTTTAATCCTCCCGAGCAGCTCAAGCAAATTTCCCTGCCAGTATATTAGTCCCCTTCCAATTTAGGTGCAATCCGTCCTTCTTGTACAGGTCACTTCTACCCCAAAGGAGATTCTAATGATCCAAAAAAATGTGAATCCTTCTCCCATACACTGGCTCCTCAGCCATGCATTCATCTACTCTATCCTCCTATTCCTGCTCTCACTAGCTCATAGCACTGGGAGTAATGCAGATATTACTACTCTTGAGGACCTCCTTTTTAAATTCCTGCCTAATTCTCTGTAATCTCCCTTCAGAATCTCAACCTTTCCCCTTCCTATGTCATTGGTTCCAATATGGACAATGACCTCTTGCTGGTACCCCTCCTCCTTGAGAACATTTTGCACCCTCTCTGAGACATCCTTGATCCTGGCACCAGGGAAGCAACACACTATTCTGATTTTTTGCTGCTGGCCACAAAAATACCTGTCTATACCTCAGACTAGGGAATTCTCTAACACAATTGGTCTCTTGGAGTACAATAGGTGAGTGGGGGAGGTGTTGAAGGTGATAGGTCAGGGAGGAGGGTCGAGTGGATAGATGGAAAAGAAGCTAGGCTGGTAGGACAAGTCATGGGGTCAGTGCTGAGCTGAAAATTTGGAACTGGGGTGAGGTGGGGGAAGGAGAAATGAGGAAACTGTTGAAGTCCACATTAATGCCCTGGGGTTGAAGTGTTCCGAGGCGGAAGATGAGGCATTCTTCCTCCAAGCATCGGGTGGTGAGGGAGCAGCGGTGAAGGAGGCCCAGGACGTCCATGTCCTTGGCAGAGTGGGAGGGGGAGATGAAATGTTGGGTCACAGGGCAGTGGGGTTGATTGGTGCAGGTGTCCCAGAGATATTCCCTAAAGTGCTCTGCAAGGAGGCGTCCAGTCTTCCCAATATAGAGAGGACCGCATCGGGACCAATGGATACAATAAATGATATTGGTGGATGTGCAGGTAAAACTTTGATGGATGTGGAAGGCTCCTTTAGGGCCTTGGATGGAGGTGAGGGAGGAGGTGTGGGCACAGGTTTTGCAATTCCTGCAGTGGCAGGGGAAGGTGCCAGCATGGGAGGGTGGGTTGTAGGGGGCGTGGACCTGACCAGGTAGTCACGGAGGAAATGGTCTTTGTGGAAGGCGGAAAGGGGTGGGGAGAGAAATATATCCCTGGTGGTGGGGTCCGTTTGGAGGTGGCGGAAATGTCATTGGATGATTTGGTTTATGCAAAGGTTGGTAGGGTGGAAGGTGAACACCAGAGGGGTTCTGTCCTTGTTACAGTTGGAGGGGTGGGGTCTGAGGGCAGAGGTGAGGGATGTAGACGAGATGCGTTGGAGGGCATCATTAACCACGTGGGAAGGGAAATTGGAAGGAGGCCATCTGGTGTGTTCTGTGGTGGAACTGGTCCTCATGGGAGCAGATATGGCAGAGGCGGAGGAATTGGAAATACAGGCTGGCATTTTTGCAGGAGGTAGGGTGGGAAGAGGTGTAATCCAGGTAGCTGTGGAAGTCGGTAGGTTTGTAAAAAATGTCAGTGTCAAGTCGGTCGTCATTAATGGAGATGGAGAGGTCCAGGAAGGGGAGGGAGGTGTCAGAGATGGTCCAGGTAAATTTAAGGTCAGGGTGGAATGTTTTGGTGAAGTTGATGAATTGCTCAACCTCCTTGCGGGAGCACGAGGTGGTGCCAATGCAGCCATCAATGTAGCGGAGGAGGAGGTGGGGAGTGGTGCTGGTGTAATTACGGAAGATGGACTGTTCTACGTAGCCAACAAAGAGACAGGCATAGCTGGGGCCCATTCGGGTGCCCATGGCTACCCCTTTGGTCTGGAGGAAGTGGGAGGATTCGAAGGAGAAATTGTTAAGTGTCAGGACCAGTTTGGCCAAACGAATGAGAGTGTCGATGGAAGGGTACTGTTGGGAACATCGGTAGAGGAAGAAACGGAGGGCTTGGAGGCCCTGGTCATGATGCCCCAGCTGACTGTGAGGGAACTGAATGGGATTTTTAATTTTCCCAACAGCAAATCCCCTGTGTCTGGTTCACTCTGACAAAGTCCTTTGAAATCTCAAGATTTCAAAATATTGGCGCTGCATTCAGCCTCAATCTGAATGGTCACTCAATAGTCAATCTTTGAATCTTTCTGATAATTGTATGGCAGGCAGGGATAGTAGGAGAGATTCCTGGTCAATTGGAAACATTGAGGTAGTGCAGAGTAACAGCCACCCCACGGTGAAAGCTGCAGACGCTGATTCATGCCATGGCCTCTCTCTATATTGTGTGACCTCCTCATTTCAAAGCATTGGTGAGAAATATGTGATGCAAAATAGATATATTCTGACATTGAGTATTCTGAAACAAACCTGAAATTCTATTATTTTTAGTGTGGAGATTGCATCAGAAATAGTCAGGAAATGTGGACATCACCCAGACCTGAGCAACTAGATCTTGCCCTTTTGGACACATCTTGTCATTCTCACCAGTCATTTACTTGGTGAAAGGCTGAACAGTTCTTAATCACAGTCCTGGAATTTTGGAAAGATAGAACATCTTCGGGCAAGATTTGCTCCTTAAGGTTTACATCCAGCTCCTGAGCAAGCGGAGAAAGTATTCATGGCTGTCTGAAGATGGACCAGAGGGAGTTGGCTTTATCTGAATTCTCACAGAATGAACAGGAAACACACTCTCCAATAGATACAGTGAGTATTTTAGCAAAACATGAAATTACACTCATGTAAAATCCTGAGAAGTGCTGATTCTTTGTGGATTTTAGCTTTTGTGAACTGCAGTCACCCGTCTTGTTTCCAAACTACTAAGTGATTGCTGTTAACTGGGGAATGAAGAAATGTTTTTACAGTGGGGAAGAGTTGAACTAAGTGCTTAAGTTTAGATTGAAAAAATCTACTTTCTAATTTAGTCAATTCCTTTCTTTGCCCCAAGAGTGCTGCCAATCCAGCAGTGAACAGAAATGATGAAAATGTGAAGAGAGGTAACTGGTCCTCGAAGACTGACTACTTGCTCTCGATGATTGGCTGTGCTGTGGGTCTAGGCAATGTCTGGAGATTCCCTTACCTGGCTTACAAAAATGGAGGAGGTACTGTCTGGAATTTGAATTAAGGGGATAGAAATGCAGAGGGAGCATTTCAATGATCTTTAAGGACTGTTGGCTTGGATATTGCTCTTGTCAGTGCTTCCCATCGTAACAATTGATGTGGAGGTGCCGGTGTTTGACTGGAGTAGGCAAAGTCAGAATGCAACAACTCCAGGTTATGATCCAACAGGTTTAACCTTCACCTGATGAAGCAGCAGAACCCCAGAAGCTTCATGATTTCAAATAAACCTGCTGGACTATAGCCTGGTCTTGTGTGTTTTCTGACATCCTAACAATAGTGCAGGGGTTAGAAATGTTACAGTCTGGACATGGCACAGTTAAATACTAAAGTGCAAAGTGGTGGTTGAAATTAATTCAAGTGACTTTTGAGCAAATCAGATTGTCTCATTTCAGGTTGTAGTTTGAATCTGTGGCCCATTTCTCATCAGGAGTAAAAGGCATTGTACTTTTATACCTTTAAATACTTTATATTGCTAAATTCCTAAAACTGAAATAATTCTAAAAACACAACAGAATGTCATTAAGACCAAGATTGTTCCCAGCATTTTCAATAAACAGTAGATTAATAAAACTCATGTAGCCCCTTTTTCATTTGTCTAGTTCAAGTCAGAGTAGACCACATTTTCAGTTTAAATAGGCATAGGTTGATTCATTACAAGTTTTATGGAAGATTCCTTTGGAGTTAAGATAATAAAGTCCTTGTCAGCAATATCGACAGATGTTAAGATTAAAACAAGGATAGAAAACACAAAAGAATAAAGTTTCAATCAGTCTTTGTAGCATGCTAGTGGAATCAATTCCTTGAGTTCCTTACTGTTGAAATGAAGAAAGCATCACATGAAGTTAGATCCAGCAGCTGTGATGGCTACGATATCGAATGATTGGTGTTTACTTGTCCAGATAAACATTGTTTGACATCAGATATTGAGAGACAGAGAAGATTGCTGGCATCTGACACTTACAGCTAAGATGTATAGAGGTTTGCTTTTCAGTTCTGACTTCTCAGTGGTTCAAATTGCTTCCAACCCCTGCTTCTAGACACTGGACCTTTATTTATTGGCATGTAATGAAAAGGCAGCAGATGGATGTTTCAGGGTAAAACAATCTCTGTTTATTGTTGTACAGAAGAAGTAACACAACAATACAGGAAACAGGTAAATCAACAACACACAAAAAGGTAACTTAATCCAAGACAAGATAACACAACAAATCACTATTATTTAAAATGCAGTATTATTTAAAATACACTATTATTTAATACCATAATACACTCATTCCATCCACCTCACACTACTGACTAAGTTACTACTCTGGGGTCTTGGGATTATGCTCACCACTTTGAATGAAGTTTTGAAATTGGCCTGGTACAGTTGCTCTGGCTTGCTGTACTCTGAATGTGGTAGGGGACTTCTAGATAGGCAACTGCTCAGTCTGCGTTGAGTCCACTGATGCCGGGTTAGGCACGTGAGTACTTGGATCTACCTGTTGAGTACTTGGGTTTTTTTTTATTTCTGCTGGTTTGTTGAGTTCAGTTTTCGCCTCAGTTGGGCCTGAGGACTTACAGAGATGGTCAGAATAGTTGATGCTTCACATTTTGACGGTCTTAGTTCCTTTTAGCATGATCAGCCTTGATGGTCATTGAGGTCTGCTGTCGGTCTTACAAAACACATTCTCCATATTCCTGTTTTTTGGTTCAGCTGCTCTGGCGATGTGAGATCAGGGCCTGCAGTTATACCAGTTGTGGGGCTTCCAAATCGTCAGGCTAATCTCGAGGTCTTGTCGAGGTTTTCTTTTTGGCCTTGACTGGCTTGATTAGATTTCCAAATTTTACACAAGATTTTAACGGTTTTGATTGCTGTTGGATGTGGGGTGGTTGTTATAGTAACCCTCTTGGCTCCACACTGTCTCCATGAGTCGGATCTTCTATGGGCTGGGTGGCCAGAGGTATGAAAGCTGTCTTGGGGCTGGATTTGTTTGGTTTTGGGTTAATTGTCTCAGGTGCAATGTTTCCCACGAGATAGTCATTTCTTTGTAGTTGCCTCCGGAATACCCAGTCTCTGTTCACAGTTCGATCCCAACACCTGCTTCTCGTTTTTACTCCTCTGCCAGCACAAAACTTGTTTTTGTCAGTTTTTGAAGGTCTTGAGCTCTGTGCATATATTTCCAACACTGGGAATTTCTATGAAATTTATTGATGACACTATTACCAGTTGATTTCTTCAGAAACTATATTGTGTTAGGCATCAGCATTCAGCAAAAGCCTTCCTCAAACATTGGCCTCTTCTGCTGATAAATAAAGCAAACATTTTTATTAACCAGCACCTCTTGGAACAGGAGTGTGCAATTGATCAAATATTCCAGATAATCAAGAGGTACACATAACCGTAGTAAACACTGAACAAGAGAGACCTCAATATCCCTCAAAGCATCTCGATAAAAAACCTCCTAAAACCAATGTAAAAACACACAGTAAGTAAAAGAAAAGTACTGCAGAGAGTATTCACGTCACTGTTAGACTTTACTTACAGCAGAAATACACGGACATCATGATGGATTGCAATATTGAACACGTAATTTTGGTCAGTTTATCAGGAATACCCATTGATAAGGTGCTAGCTAAAACAAAGTTGTTGTACCTACTTTACAATCTCACAGTGAGTCATCGATGAACTTCATTATCTCCTGGATTACAGTTATTACTTATCTTCATTTCGATCTTAGTTTGCCTCCAATAATGTATGTATGCAGCAATGCTTAAATATTATCCACCATAACATAAGAGACTGAGTCTGGATATCATGCTATCAGAGAAACCAGCAGACAGCACGGTGGCACAGTGGTTAGCACTGCTGTCTCACAGCACCAGAGATCTGGGTTCAATTCCCACCTCAGGCGACTGACTGTGTAGTTTGCATGTTCTCCTCGTGTCTGCGTGGGTTTCCCCGTAGTGTTAGGCAAAGGGGTATGGGTGGGTTGCGGGTCGGTGTGGACTTGTTGGGCCGAAGGGCCTGTTTCCACACTGTAAGTAATCTAATAATGATATAAGTCAAGGATTTTACACAGGCCAGTCATTATTTGGTGTCGACGATGAGTCACCATGAATATTCTGTGGAATCCCCATTCTTGCACACTCTGAAGGTATTGCCCAGGAAACTGGATTTTCCACTAGACAATTCTCTGATTTTTGGAACACTCCAAAAATCTCTATTTACATCGGAAATTTAATAAAATAATTAATCAGGAAAGTTAGATTATTAAATCTAACACCCCTGCCATGTGCAGACCAGCTCCAAACCCCCACATCCATCAGATCTGAGTTGACATCTACCTAGCAACTCCTTGCATCAGTCAAATGTGACCCAACCCAACCCAACATTAACATAGAGTCATAGAGTCCTACAGCATGGAGACAAGCCCTTTGGTCCAAATTGGTCCATGCCTACCAAACTGTCCATCCATGCTAACCCCATTTCGCTGCACTTAGCCATTTCCTTCTAAACTTTTCCTATCTATGTACTTGTCTAAATACCTTTTGATGTTGTTAATGTAATCAACCTTCTGCTGGCAGCTCATTCCAGATGCATTCCACCCTCTGCGTCAAAACGTCCCCCTCAGGGTCCCTTTTATTCTTTCCCCTCTAACCTTAAACCTATCCATGCCTATCATGATATTATACATTTCTATAACAAACTTCCTCAATCTCTTAAGCTCTAAAGAAAAAAGTCTTAGGTTGTTCAACCTTTCCCTATAACTCAGACCATTGCATCCTGGCACCATCCCTGTAAATTTCTTCTGAACTCTTCCCAGTTTAACAACATCCTTCCTCTAGCAAGGAGACCAAAACTGAGCATAACACTCCAAATGTGGCCTCACCAACAACCTGTACAAGTGCAACATAACTTCCAGCATTTATACTCAGTGCCCTGACTGATGAAAGCCAGTATGCCAAAAGCCTTCTTCCCTGTCCTGTCTGTCTGTGACTCCACATCCTCGAGAGAACTGACCGCTGGCCTCTACTGTCAATCTGACCTCCTGCCCAGCTGACATCCTATCTAGCTAGTGAACAGTCAGGAGGGAGTTGCCCTGGGAGTCTGCAAAATTGACGCCAGACCCTTGAAGTCTCATGGCTTCAGGTTAAAAAGGGGGCAAAAAGGTCCTGCTGATTATCACATACCATCCTCCCTCAGCTGATGAATCAGTACTCCTCAATGCTGAACAAACTTGGAGGAAGCATTGAGGGTGGCAAGGGCACAACATGTCCTTTAGGTGGGGGATTTCAACATTGACCATCAAGACTGGCTCAGCAGTAGCACTACTGATCAAGGTGGTTATGTCCTAAAGAACTTCACTGCTACACTGGGTCTGTGGTAGGTGGTGAGGAAACCAACAGGAGTGAAAAACATACTTGACTTCATCCTCGCCAATCGACTGAGGATTGAGTTGTAGAAATAGCGGAGGCGCTGAATGTGATCTTTCAAACATCACTGGAGTCGGGAAAGTTCCAGATGATTGGAAAATTGCTATTGTAACCCCTTGTTCAAGAAAGGATCAAGACAGAAGATGGAAAATTATAGGCCGATGAGCCTACCCTTGGTTGTAGGTAAAATTCTAGAATCCATCGTTAAGGACGGAATTTCTAAATTCTTGGAAGTGCAGGGTCAGATTAGAACAAGTCAGCATGGATTTAGTAAGGGAAGGTCATGCCTGACAAACCTGTTAGAATTCTTTGAAGAGGTAACAAGTAGGTTAGACCAGGGAAACCCAGTGGATGTCATCTATGTACACTTCCAAAAGGCCTTTGATAAGGTGCCTCACAGGAGGCTGCAGAGTAAGGTGAGGGCCCCTGGTGTTCAAGGTAAGCTACTGGCATAAGTTGGGGATTGCTGTCTGACAGAAGGCAGAGAGTTGGGATAAAAGGTTCTTTTTCACAGCTGGTGACAAGCGGGGTCCTGCAGGGTTCAGTGTTGGGGCCACAGCTGTTCATTTTATATATTAATGATCTGGATGAAGGGACAGGGAGAATTCTGGCGAAGTTCGCCGATGATACGAAGTTAGGTGGACAGGCAGGTAGTACTGAGGAGGTGGGGAGGCTGCAGAAGGATCTAGACAGTTTGGGAGAGTGGTCCAGGGAATAGCTGATGAAATTCAATGCTGCTACACTGGGTTTGTGGTAGGTGATGAGGGAACCAATAGGAGGGAAAAACTTACTTGACTTCATCGTCACCAATCTGCTGGCTGTATTGGTATGAGTGACACTGCACAGTCCTTGTGGAGATGAAGTTCCACCTTCACATTCAGAATACCATCCATCCTGTTGTATTGCACTATCACTGAGCTAAATGGGACAGACTTCAAGCAGATTTAGCAACTAAGACTTCAGGCGCTGTGGGCCATCATCAGCAACAGAAGCATACTTCAGCACAATCTGCAAACTCATGGCCCAGCATCTCTCCCACTCAAGCATTACCATCAAGCCGGGGATCAGCCTGGGTCAATGGACAGTGAAGTTGGGGAGTCAGGAACAGCACTAGACATACCTAAACATGAGGTGTCAAGCTAGTGAAGCTACTAAACAGGGCTACTTGCATGCCAAACACAATAAGCAGCATGTGATAGAGCTAAGCAACCAATCAGTCTGAACCAGACTCTGCTGTCCTGCCACATCCAATCATGAATGGTGATAGACATTTAAACAACTCACTGGATGAAGAGGCTCCACAAATGTCCCCATCCTCAATGATGAAAGAGCCCAACACATCAGTGCAAAAGGTAAGGCTGAAGTGCTGAGTGGATGATTCATCTCAATGTTCTCTACTTGTCCCCAACATTACAGATGCCAGCCTTCAACCAATTTGATTCACTCCATGAGATAACAAAATACAGTTCAATGCACTGGATACTGCAAAACCTATGGGCCTTGACATCATTCTGGCAATAGTACTGAACGTCTGTGCTCCAGAACTTGCTGCACCCCTAGCCAAGCTCTTCGAGTTTAGTTACAACATCAGCATCCACTCATCATTGTGAAAATTGCTCAGATATGCTCTGCATACAAAAAAAAGCTGGACAAATCCAACCTGGCCCATTACACCCCATCAGTCTACTGTCAATGATCAGTGAAGTGATGGAATGTGTCGTCAACAATGCTATCCAGCAGCACCTGCTCAGCAATAACCTGCTTGGTGATGCCCAGTTTGGATTCCGCCAGGACCACTCAGCTCCTGACCTCATTACAGCCTTGGTTCTAACATGGACAAAAGAGCTGAATTCCAGAGAGGAGGTGATAGTGACAGCCCTGGGTAAAAACAATGGCTGCAGATGCTGGAAACCAGATTCTGGAGTAGAGTGGTGCTGGAAAAGCACAGCAGTTCAGGCAGCATCCGCGAAGCAGTAAAATCGACGTTTCGGGCAAACGCCCTTCATCAGGAATACAGCTGTCTGCCTGATGAAGGGCTTTTGCCCAAACGTCGATTTTACTGCTCCTCGGATGCTGCCTGAACTGCTGTGCTTTTCCAGCACCACTCTACTCCAGATAGTGACAGCGGTGGACATCAAGGCCACAGTTGACTGAGTGTGATATCCAGGAGCCCTAGCAAAACTGGAATCAATGAGTGTCAAGGATCAAACACTTCTCTGGCCCCCAGGAAAGTGCATGGTTGCAAATCCTCAACACCATTCACAATTGCTTAGATACTGAAGCAGCCCATGTTCAAATGCAGATTTGGGATAACAAGTGGCAAGCACATTCATGTCACACAATTGGCAGAAATGACCCCCTCCAACAAGAGAGAATCCAGCCATTATTTTGTGAAATTCATTATCATGACCATTACTGAATCTCCCATTGTCAACAGCCTGGGGTTACCATTGACCAGAAACTGAACTAGACTCATACTCTGGTTACAAGAGCAAGTCAGAGTTTAGGAATATTGCAGCAAGTAACTCACCCCTAACTCCACAAAGCCTGTACATCATCTCCCAGGCACAAGTGCCAAACACTGATATTATAATGTAAAGGTTGAATTTATCATCAATCAGTGATTCTTTAAGATTATCTACTGCTATCTATAATTGATAAATAAATTAATAGATAAGGAGATAATGTATTCCAACCCCAGATGAACAACTGGCAAATATCAACATATAACTTTATTCCCTTTCTAACTCCTCACGCTCACAGTCATACACAGATAGAACATAGAACAGTACAGGCTCTTCAGCCCTCTATGTTGCGCGGACCTTTTATCCTATTCTAAGATCAAACTAACCTACATACCCTACATTTTACTATCATCCAAATACCAAGTGATGTAAGACTGACTGGTCTGTAATTCCCAGGGTTATCCATTTCCCTTTTTTGAACAAGGGAATGACATTTGCCACCCTCCAATCATCTGGTACTACTCCAGTAGCCAGTGAGCATGTGAAGATCATTACTTCTGTTGTAATGTCCTGTACCTTTAAGAAAGAGTGAATGCTGTTCTGCACTGAGAGCTTACAAGCACCTGTCATATGATTTAACTAGCAGTCTCAGAGTGTACTGGAAAATTGAAAATATATAACATTTGGCTGTGAAATGGAAACCTGAATTGTTTGCTGTTTTGGCAACAAATCCAATTTAAACAAACAGTTTAAATTATGCCTCAGGATACTAAAACCCAATCCAGTTTGAATTTATTGTTTTACCAACATCAAACTGATGATCCAATGTTGGGGGAATATAAAAAAGGCAGCCATTTTCAAAATCAGATAGAGCAACTGCAATCGAGAGAGAGAGAGATCCAAGACATTGAAATACTCTGTATCAAAGGTACCTTTCATACGAAACATCTTAACAGTAAAAAGAAAGAAGATGATCCAGTGAGGTCTTCAGCCGGAAGAAGAAAGACACCAAAGACAGCCACTGAAAGGTTTTGAAATTGATTTGATGTAATTTTAATAAATGTTTTATTGGAACAGTATATTATAGCTTTGGAGGCAGGTATTAAGTAGTTAAGAGAAAAGGGGCCTTAGTGTTGTGAATATTTGTTGCTTGATGTTCCCTTTTAGAGTTAAAGAATGAATTGATGTTATTTTCTTGAAATATTGGAAATATGAGGTGAGGTGAGCTTCTCTGGGTGTTTGGTTTAATGAAGAGAGAGGTTCACCTCTGTGTCATAACACTTTAGGCACAGCAATCTCTTCCCTCGCTTCCTGCAGCCACCTTGGGTGTATCCCGTCTGGTTCAGGCGACTTATCTATCCTCATGCTTTTCAAAATTTGCAGCATATCCTCCTTCTTAACATCAACCTGTTTGAGCATATCAGTCTGTTTCACGCTGTCCTCACAAACAATAAGGTCCCTCTCCCTAGTGAATACTCATACAACATATTCATTAACGACCTCCCCAAATGCCAACTCCAGGCACAAGTTCCCTTCACTATCCCTGATTGGCCCTACCCGCACTTGCTGTAAGTTCTCCGTAAACAACCTCAACATTTCTGTTGTACATTTCCCTGAGAATATCTACTCCCAATTTATGATTCACGGTTCCTGCCTAATAGCATTGTAATTTCCCCCTTCCCCAACTAAATGCTTTCTCATACCATCTGCTCCTATCCCTCTCCATGACTATAGTAAAGGTCAGGGAGTTGTGATCACTATAACAGAAATGTTCTCCCACCAATAGATCTGTCACCTGGCTTGGTTTATTACCAAGCACCAAATCCAAATGGCCTCCCCTTTGGTTGGCCTAGCTAAATATTTAATCAGGAATCCTTCTTGGACACACCTGACAAAATCTGCTGCATCCAAACTATTTGCGCTAAGGAGGTTCCAGTCAATATTAGGGAAATTGAAGTCACCCGTCGCAAGCCTGTTACGTATGCACCTTGTCAAAATCTGCCTCACAATCGGCTCCTCCATGCCTTTGTTGCTATTGGGTATCTATAGAAAACTCCCAATAAAGTGACTGCTCCTTTCCTGTTTCTGACTTCCACTTGTAATGACTCAGTGGACAAACCATCCCCGACAATCTCCCTTTCTACAACTATTATACTGTCCCTTATTAGCAATGCCACCCACCCATCTATTTTACCTCCATCTCTGTTCCTATTGGAACATCTAAATCCCGGAACATTCAGCAACCATTCCTGCCCCTGTGATATCAAAGCCTCCGTAATAGCCACAACATTGTAGCTTCAAGAAACTCCATGCTCCATTGTAGCTCCATGCTCTAAGTTCATCACCCTTATTCTTGACACTTCTTGCATTAAAATAGACCCATCACACTGACTGCAGCTTTGTCCTATCAACTGCCTATCCTTCCTCACAGTCTCTCTGCATGCTGTATCTGCCTGTTCACCAGCATCCACATCCTTTGATCCATAGTTCCAGTTCCCATCCCTCTGCCAAACTAGTTTAAACCCTCCCGAAGATCTCTAGCAAACCTCCTGCCCAGGATATTGATGCCCCTCAAGATCAGGTGCAACCTGTACAGGTCCCACCTTCCGCAGAAGATCCACATACCTGAAGCCCTCCCTCCTATACCAGCTCTGCAGCCACGTGTTTAGCTGCACACACTCTCCGTTCCTAGCTTCACTAGACAGTGGCACCAATAGCAATCCTGGGATTACTACTCTGCTTTTACTAATTAACCTTATTCTTACTAATCTTTCAATGTTTCCCTCAATACACAGTTGTCCCACTGGACTGAAGAATTGCAGACATTATTCCACTTTAGAACAGGGGCGAAAGAGGAAAATCAGGGATTTATAGATCAGTTAGCCTAACATCTGTACTGGGGCACTGGTTGGTGTCTCTAATTACGGATAAAATAACTGAGCACTTCAAATTTCTTCAGTTAATCAGGGACAGTAGGTCATGCCTGACAAACCTCATTTAATTTTTTGAAGCCATGACTAAGATAGTGGACAGGGGAATGTCTATGGTTGTTGTTTGTATGGACTTCAGATGGCATGTGATAAATTGCACATAAGAGCTTGTTAACTAAGGTAGAGGCTGATGGAATTGAGGGCAAATTACTTATATAGTTCAGAAATTGGTTGAGTGGCAGGTGACAGAAAATAAGGATAATGAGTAGGTCCTGAAATTTGCAGGATGTGACCAGTGGTGTCCCCGTAAGGATCTGTGTTAGGGTCTCAATTATTCATATTTTTTATTGACAACTAGGATAATAACATAGAAAGTCATATATCCAAATGTACTGATGACACAAAGTTAGGGGGCATTGTAGACAATGTAGTCAACAGCATAAAATTACAGAGGGTTCTTGATAGACTCAGTAATTGGGCAAAAATGTAGCAGATGAAGTTCAATGTAAGCAAGTGTGTGGTTATCCATTTTGACCGATATAGTATCGATCTGGATACTTCCTCGATGGCATCAAGTTAAACACAATGGATGCCAAAAGAGACTTGGGGCTTCAGGTGCATGGACCTTTAAAGTACCACAAACAGGTACAGTAAATAATGAAGAAAGCTAATGGAATCTGGCTTTTACACCTCGAGGACATGAATACAAGGATGTAGACAGTACGCTGCAGATATACAAAACCCTGGTTCGACCACAATTGAAGTACTGTGGGAAGATCTGGGCACTACATCTAAGGGAGGATATATTGGCCTTGGAGGGAGTACAACATGGTTTTACAAGAATGATAACCTGGATTTTAGGGGTTTGGTTTTGAGGAGAGATTCTGAAGATTAGGCCTGTTTCTCTGTTAGTATAAAGTTGCTGTTACCATCCCCTTGAAACTGCAGAGCATGTTGGGAATTCACATCCATGGACCCTGTTTCACCTTTTTATTCTATTTTCCAGGTGTATTTCTTATTCCCTACTCAATCATGCTGGGTCTTGTTGGGATACCAATATTTTTCTTGGAATCTTCCTTTGGACAGTTTGCCAGCCTCGGGCCTGTTGCAGTGTGGAAATCTGTACCAATGTTACAAGGTTAGAGATTATTGAATAGTTAAAACTCAGCAACAATTTCAATGCATTTTAATGTTTAATTCATATTAATAAACTAATTATAATTGAGTGATTAAATGAGAGTGTATCTGAGCCTTGCTGTCATTCTCTTTGAAAACTTTGTTATGTTACACCAAGATATGTCAGTGATTAACACTGATGTTAGTTTAGTTTCTTATTCATTAAATGCGCGTGATTGTGATTGTGTTCAGTTCACCTGGATGGTTGACTCCAAATCTCATTGTTTTTTCAGAGTCAATTTTTCCTTGGATCATTTAAAGAATGATTAGATTAGATTCCCTACAGTGCAGAAACAGGCCCTTGGGACCACCAAGTCCACACTGACCCTCTAAAGAGTAACCCAGATCCATTTCCCTCAGATTAACACAACAGACAATTTAGCATGGCCAACCCATCTTTGTTTTGTGGGAGGAAACCAGAGCACCTAGAGGAAACCCACACAGACACAGGGAGACTATGCAAACTCCACACAGACAGTCGTCCGAGGCCGGAATCAAACTCAGGTCCCTAGCGCTGTGAGGCTGCAGTGCGAGCCACTGAGCCACTGTGCTGCCCTTGTAAATTGTATCAAGTTGCTGTGGTGAGATTTGAACCCATGACCCTTGAGCATTAACCTGAGCTTCTTGACTACCAAGCCAGTGACTCCTCCACTACACCACCATCTCCAGGAAACTTGACTAGTAACATGCCCAACTATTGTAAACTAATAGCAAACTACTAGCTCAGAAATGTGTATGCTTGAGCAATGTAATGAATGAGTGTTGGGTTGCCCAATATCACAATATCATGCCCAGTTTCTGACATTGTGGGAGATAACAAAAGCAGTGCCCCATCAGGTAAAACACCCTGGTGGAGGCAAACTCACACCATAGCAACAGCAGTTACTATCTATTAAAGACATCATAGACGTACAGATTTAGAAAACAAATTGATGTCCAGCATGACTTTGGAAGCAGACAGTTTGGAATAGGGAGAAGTTTGTTATCCTTAAACAGCATCAGTTTTTCAGAGTACAGACAATTGTACACATCTGTAGATGGAGCATTAAGCACGAGAACAATGGAACATATTTCTAATTTTCATTAGGATGCAAATTCTTTCAAGATAAAATGCATTTCTAAGATTTCCTTGGTAATAAAAACAAATTAAAATGCTAAAGAACGCCCTTGAGCTATGACAAAGGCCAGTGCATTACAGAAAACTTGAATCCTAGAAAGCTCGGTTGATGGAAGTTAATACATAATGACAATTACAAACGTCTTTGTTCTTAAGGAAAGAGCAGTATAATTTGGAGAGACAAAAATATCAGAGACACACAGCAAAAGCTGGTGTTTTTGTAAAGGCCAACTCATGGACAGCAACAAAACTGGTATGGATTTGGCATCCAGCAACACCTTCACTGATGTTACTGTTCCAAAACTTCATGCAGTTCTATTTTGCAGATCAAGGTCTAGGTGAGGCCATGAAAAGAACTCTTAAAAATCTTGTCAGAACTCAGGGAGGTACAGTGGCCTTACATTGCCAGGGATCCGGGTTTGAATTGACCCTCAGGCAACTGTCTATGTGGAGTTTACACATTCTGCCCATTTCAGATGGGTCCCACCAGGTGCTTGGGTTTCCTCTCACGGTCCAAAGATATGCATGTTTGGTGGATTGGCTGTGCTAAATTGCTGATAGCGTCCAGGGATGTGTAGGTTAGGTGGATTAGCGAGGGGAAATGGAGGGTTGCAGGGATAGGGTAGGAGATTGGTTCTGGGTGGGATGCTGTTCAGAGGGTCATGCAGACTCGATGAGCTGAATGGCCTGCTTCCACTCCGTAGGGATTTTATAACTTGACAAGGAGGCGCTTCACATTATTAACATGCACAGTTTTTCTGGGTGGATCAGAAAAGTCTGGATATGCTTTGGAAAGATCTTGAAGAGCTGATCAAGATAAGAATTCACTTCAGGATGAACAGACTCCACATCATTTCAAATAGACAAGAATCCTCAAGAGACTATTCACCAGTTTGTTGGAGGATGCCAAAGCAAAGGGCATGAGTGTGACTTTACTGAAGAGGAATGGCCAGAGAATATTAATGAGTTAATTATCACATTCACATGAATTAAAGTCAGTTGGAAGGCCTAAGGAGGGCCACAGTCTTGACCTATTACTTGAGGATAGACAGATCTATGAAGACATAGTGGCAGGCCAGCAACAATTACATGCTTTAGGTGCTACCAATACTATTGCAATGGTCAGTAAAGCACAGAAACCCAACAAAAGCTCCAGTAGCAGTAGTTTGTTGCACTTCTCCAAAGTCCATGCTCTATTTTTTGATATCTGTAGCATCAAGGGACATGGCTATGTGCAGGAAATCTGTTTCCAAAAGCCAAGTCAGGCCCTTACATTAAACCACAAGCGACCAACATGACAGTATAGAGTAATAACAAATCATCAGCAACAAGGAAACTGTTACCAAGGTGCACCAAGGCAACCACATTGATGAGGTTCAGAGTCAACCAAATGAAAGGCAAATTTTAGAAAATGAGCAGGCTTTACATGATGTTAATCTCACACTCTGTGTTGGGAGTAGAAAGCAATCAGGAGCTCTTTAATATCATGTGTCCTGAGAAGGCAGTGTGATACAAGATAAAAGCTAAAATCAACACCGGAGTTCGTGTTACCATGTAACCACTATATGGCCTCAATGACATGCACCTGAGCAAGTAATGTTCCATGGTACAGGCTATGAGAAACCATCTCTCAGTGGAGACAGCAGATCAACAATTGTATGTATTGTCAATGAGTGTCAATGCGCAAACTCTCACTGGCTTCCCGAAATATTTAGTCTAACAGATACATGGTTACCAGTATGTACAGATCTAAGTGCAGTCTCAAATCATGACATTCAAACCACACCCACCATGGCAGAACAAGTCACATATGGTGCAATTGAATTAGTCAAGAATTGGTAAAGTTATAACTTTGAAGTAGTAATTAAGCCAGGTAGCCAAGACGATTGCATATGATTCACAGAACAGCTTATCCAAAATACAAAGATATTCATCTTGATCTGCACCATGATCACCTAAACTATGAAATTAAATGTGCTCTCAAGGCTGACATGTTATACTTTGGACAATGTGAATTGTTGTCATTGGGCGCAGTTTCAAATCATGCCCATGTTACCACAGGAACGCATGAGTATTGAAAGTTCAAAATGATTGGCATAACAATCCAGGGATGAATCGGGATGTTCAATGACTCACGAATGCAATATATAAACAGTGGGAGACTCCATATCCATATGATATTTCATCCAATTCTTCAGCAAAGTAGCAACAGAGCTGTTCATATTGTATGGGGAGATTACTTCCTTGTGACAGATTACTTCTCTAAATCACCCATTTTTTGGTGAATTAGCAGCAAAATGAGTACAAGTGTCACTGACACAATGGTGGTATTTTTAGGTTATTTGGTGTCCCAAGTAAGAATCTCCAAAATTGCTCACTGGGCAGAGAGTGAGAGTTAGAAATACAAATCTTTGGATACCAGCAAAGGTTTCTAAAATATGCAACCAGCCCAGGTCACAGAAATGTATTGCAGCTCATGATATTACATGATAAAGGAACAGAAGCCAGCTCTGAACAATTTATGACAGACCAATCATGTATGAAGAGATTGAGAGTTGAACCCTCTGATGATGTTGTGTGGTAGGGTTGATTAATAGCAACCAGCAGCAACTAACCAAGTTGTCAAACAAGTGCAACAGAGATCAATGAGTACCTTTCCAGGTGGACATACATCCACCAAGTCAGGAAAAATTGTCAAACTTTCAAAACATTACGTTGAATTTTGAAACATTAATCTTTAAACTCTGTCTTACCTGTGTGCATGATTGTCAAATTAATTCCATGTGCCTCTGCACAACCATGTCTATCTGTTTTGGCAAAGTTATCCTTATTCTGTTGTAAAATATCAGCCCAGATGCTATTTTGCATTAGGAGTGTACCACTTGTTTGCAATAGTTAATTGTAACAAATGTTTAACAGATTCTTCAAACCCATGATATTCACACTCAGTTTCTTATGTTATTGGGGATCACATAAACATTGTCACATCTGGTAAAACATCCTGCTGAAGATAAACTCACACCAGCAGTTGCTGTTCTACTTTGAATTAAATTAAAGCTAAATCACAAGATATGGGTTAGCAAAGCAGCTAGTTATGAGCTGCAGTGAGAACTCTGGAGCTGAACCTGTGCCCTCAGTTTAAGTTGGAAAACACAAACCAAGGATCCTGTCACTGATTCCCAATCCTTGGTAAAAAAAAATACCAAAGTGCATACTACACATTGGGTCAAGTCTGGACCCAGCGAATTAATAGTTGATGGAGTTCAATGTTTCAGTGGTTAGTTTTTAGGTTGAAGAATGCTCACTTGGACATCAGGTGCGGGATTAAACCCTCAAATGAAATAGACATTGAGGAAACGAGGGAGGAGCTAAAACCAACTCTGGTACTTATCAATGGTGCCAAGTTATATAGTCATAGAGTCATAGAGATGTACAGCCTGCAAACAGACCCTTCAGTCCAACCCTTCCATGCAGACCAGATATCCCAACCCAATCTAGCCCCACCTGCCAGCACTTGGCCCATATCCCTCCAAACTCTTCCTTTCATATACCCATCCAAATGCCTTTAAAATGTTGCAATTGTACCAGCCTCCACTACTTCCTCTGGCAGCTCATTTCATACATGTACCACCCTCTGTAAGAAAAAGTTGCCTATTAGGTCTCTTTTATATCTTTCCCCGTTCACTCTAAACCTATGCCCTCTAGTTTTGGACACCCACACCCCAGGGAAAAGACTTTGTCTATTTATCCTATCCATGCCCTCACATAATTTTGTAAACCTCTATAAGGTCACCCCTCAGCCTCCGACGCTCCAGGGAAAACAGCCCCAGTCTCCCCATAGCTCAAATCCTCCAACCCTGGCAACATCCTTGTAAACCTCTTCTGAACCCTTTCAAGGTTCACAACATCTTTCCGATAGGAAGGAGACCAGAATTGCACACAATATTCCAACAGTGGCCTAACAAATGTCCTGTACAGCCGCAACACGACCTCCCAGCTTCTGTACTCAATACTCTGACTGATAAAGGAAAGCATACCAAAAGCCTTCTTCACTACCCTATCTACCTGTGACTCCACTTTCAAGGAGCTATGAACCTGCACTCTTTGTTCAGGTCTCTTTGTTCAGCAACAGACCCCAAGACCTTACCACTAAATGTATAAGTCCTGCTAAGATTGTTCTTCAATGAGCTTTTTTTCTTATTCGTTCAAGGAACTTGTTTTCTCTGGCTGGGCCAGCATTTATTGCCTATTGCTAGTTACTCATGAGAAGTAGTGATGAGCTGCCTTCTAGAACCTCTGCAGTCTATGCGCTGTAGGTTTCCCTACAATGCCCTTTGGAAAGGAATTCCAGGATTTTGACCAAGTGACTGTGAAGGATCAATGGTATATTTCCAAGTCAGCATGGTGATCGTATTAGAGGGGATTTTTGCAGGTAGTGGTATTCCCCTGTATTTTCTGCCCTTGTCTTTCTAGATGGAAGTGGTCATGGGTTTGGAAGGTGCTTTCAAAGGAGCCTTGGTAAATTTCTGCAGTGCATCTTGTAGGTAGCACAAACTGTTGCAATTGCGTATCGGTGTGAAGGGAATGGATGCTTGTAGATGTTTTGCCAATCAAGTAAGCAGTTTTGTACTGGAGGGTGTCAAACTTCTGGTGTGCTCTTGGAGCAGGCAAGTGAGGAATATTCCATTAAACTCCTGACTTATGCCTTGTAGATGATAACAAGCTTGGGGAGACAGGAGGTGAGTTACTCCTGCAGTATTCCTAGCCTCTGACCAGCTCTTGTCACCATTGTGTTTGTATAGTAAGTCCAGTTGAGTTTCTGGTTAATGGTGACAACAAGGATATTGATTGTGGGGGTATTCATTGATGGTAACACCATTGAATATCATGGAGCAGTGGTTAGATTGTCTCTTGTTGGAAATGGTCATTACCTGGCAGGTGGTAGGAGTGTTACTTGCCACTTGTCAGCCCAAGCCTGGATGTTGTTCAGGACTGCTTCAGTATCTGAGGAGTTGCAAATATTGCTGAACATTGTGCAATCATTGTGAACATCCCTACTTCTGACCTTATGGTGGAGGGAAGATCATTGATGAAACAGTTAGAGATGGTTGGGCCTCAGACACTAACCTAGAACATAGAACATAGAACAATACAGTGCAGTACATGCCCTTTGGCCCTCGATGTTGCACCAATCCAAGCCTACCTAACCTACACTAGCCCACTATCCTCCATATGTCTATCCAATGCCCGTTTAAATGCCCATGAATAGGGAGAGTCCACCACTGCTACTGGCAGGGCATTCCATGAAATCAAGACTCGCTGAGTAAAGAATCTACCCCTAACATCTGTCCTATACCAACCACCCCTTAATTTAAAGCTGTGCCCCCTCGTAATAGCTGACTCCATACGTGGAAAAAGTTTCTCATGGTCAACCCTATCTAAACCCCTAATCATCTTGTACACCTCTATCAAGTCACCCCCAAACCTTCTCTTCTCCAATGAAAACAGCCCCAAGTGCCTCAGCCTTTCCTCATACGATCGTCCTACGATACCAGGCAACAACCTGGTAAACCTCCTCTGCACCCGTTCCAGTGCCTCCACATCCTTCCAATGGTATGGCGACCAAAACTGTACACAATACTCCAGATGCAGCCGCATCAGAGTCTTATCCAACTGCAACATGACCTCAGGAATCCGGAACTCAATTCCTATATCAACAAAAGCCAGTACGCCAAATGCCTTTTTCACAGCACTATTTACCTGGGTGGCAACTTTCAGAGATCTGTGTACATGGACACCAAGATCCCTCTGCTCATCCACACTACCAAGTATCCGACCATTAGCCCAGTACACAATCTTCTTGTTACTCTTACCAAAGTGAATCACTTCACACTTACCTACATTGAACTCCATTTGCCCACCTTTCTGCCCACCCTCTGCAGCTTATCTATATCCCGCTGTAATCTGCCACATCCTTCCTCACTCCCACTCCACCGACTTCGTATCATCCACAAACTTGCTCACCCACCCAACTAGCCCCTCCTCCAGGTCATTTATAAAAATGACAAACAGCAATGGTCCCAAAACAGATCCTTGAGGAACACTGCTAGTAACTGCACTCCAAGATGAACCTTTACCATCAACTACTACCCTCTGTCTTCTTCCAGCCAGCCAATTCCTAATCCAAACCTCCAACTCACCCTCAATGCCATACCTGAGTATATTTATGCAGTAGCCTACCATGGGGAACCTTATCAAATGCCTTACTAAAATCCATATACACCACATCTACCGCTTTACCCTCATCCACCTCCTTAGTCACCTTCTCAAAGAATTCAACAAGGTTTGTGAGGCACGACCTGCCCTTCACAAAACCATGCTGACTATCCTTGATCACATTATTCCTATCCAGATGTTCATAAATCCTATCCCTTACAATTCTCTCTTAGACTTTGCCTGATGAACGCTTGCAGAGATGTCCTAGAGCTGAGATGACTGGCCTCCGGCATCTATATCCATCTTTCAGTGTCCCAGGTTTGACTCGAACAAGTGAAGTGTTTGTCCCTTGACACTAATTGATTTCAGTTTGCTCAGGCTTCTTGATGCCACACACGGGCAAATGCGGCCTTGATGTCAAGGGCTGTCACTTCCACCATACCTCTGGAATCCAGCTGTTTTGTTTAAACCAAGGCCAGGCACTGAGTGACCCTGGAGGAACACAAGCTGGGTGTCACTGAGCAGGTTGTTTCCGATGATTGAGAGAGTGGACTGTTAGGGCAGTAATTGGCTTTTGTGTCCAGAACATATCTGGTCAATGTTTCATGTTGTCAGGTATATGCCAGTGTTCTTACTGTACTGTAAGAGTTTGGCAATGAATTCTGGAGCACAACTCTTCAGTACTGTTGCTGTAACGCTGTCAGGGCCCAAATCCCTTGCACTATGCAGTGACTCTAACTGTTTCTTGACACCAAGTGGAGTGAATTGATTTGGCTGAAGACTGGCATCTGTGATGCTGGCGACCATCGGATGAGGCCAAGGTGGATCATCCACTCAACAATTTTAGCTGAACATTGTTGGAAATGCTGACCAAATCTAACACCCACTAAGACAATGGCAATACTAGAGGGATAATTGTAACAACAGAATAATATTCTCTTGTCCAATTCTTGTTAGATTCTGAACCTAATTGTCTGTCACGTTATCATAATTTCTGAACTCTGAGGATGCTGCATTCCGGGATAACCTTCACTGTCTGCTGTACCATAATTCCCGATGTCATTCGCGAACCGTATCTGCTAATTCTCATCCAACCCATTTATAGAAATGACAAATAACAATGGACCCAGCACCAACCACTGTGGCACACCACTGATCACAGGCCTCCAATCTAAAAGACAACATCCTCTATCTTCTACCGTCAAGCCAAATTTGTATACAATTGGCCAGCACTCCCTGTATCCAATGAGATTTAATCTTACTCAACAACCTAGCATGCAATACCTTGTCTAAAGTCCACGTGAACAATATCTACGACACTGCCCTCATCTACGTTCTGGCCATCCCTTCAAAAAACTCAAATCAAATTCATAAGACATGATTTCCAATGCACAGAGCCATGCTGACTATTCCAAATGAGTCCTTGCTTCTCCAAATGCTGTGGATCCTGTCTCTCAGAATTCCCTCAAACATCTTACTCACCACAGAGGTTTGGCTCACCAGTCTACACTTCTCAGGAATTTCCTTGCAATTTTCTCAGGAATTTCTTTGCAACCTTTCTTAAATAATGGAAAATATTCGCCACCCTCCAATCTTCAGGCAGTTCACCCATGGCTGTTGATGATAGGAATATCTCCGCTTTGGGCCCAATAATTTCCTCCCTAGCCTCCAACAAAGTACTGGGATGCACTTCATCAGGTCCTGAGCATTTATCTACCTTCATGTGGTTAAGCTTTCCTACACCTCCTCTGCTGTAATATGGACACTCTTCAAGACATCACTATTTATTTCCGCAAATTTCCTAACATCCATCCTTTTTTTGACCAGAAATACTAATGAGAAATATTCATTTAGAATCTCACCCATCCCTCATGATTCCACACTTGTTGATCTTTAAGGGTCCCTATCTCTCCCCTAGTTATTCCTTGTCCTTTGTATACTTGTAGAATGTAACAGGTTTTGAGAAGATTTGTAGCTCGAGTTAAGGCTCTGGATGTAGGTCTGCTCACTTAGCTGGAAGGTTAATTTTCAGACGTTTCGTTACCATACTAGGTAACATCTTCAGTGAGTCTCCAGATGAAGCATTGCTGATGATTCCTGCTTTCTATTTATATGTTTGGGTTTCTTTGGGTTGGTGATGCCATTTCCTGTGGTGATGTCATTTCCTATGGTGATGTCATTTGCTATTTTTCTCAGGGGGTGGTAAATCGGGTCCAAGTTAATATGTTTGTTGATAGAGTTCCAATTGGAATGCCATGCTTCTAGGAATTCTCGTCCATGTCTCTGTTTGGCTTGTCCTCAGATGGATGTGTTGTCCCAGTCGAAGTGGTGTCCTTCTTCATCTGTATGTAAGGATATTAGTGAGAGAGGGTTTTATCGTTTGTGGCGAGTTGATGTTTATGTATCGTGGTGGCTAGTGTTCTGCCTGTTTGTCCGATGTAGTGTTTGTTACAGTCCTTGCACGGTACTTTGTAAATGACATTAATTTTGCTTTTTGCCTGTGTAGGGTCTTTCAAGATCATTAGCTGCTGTTTAGTATGTTGGTGGGTTTGTGGGCTGCCGTGATGCCAAGAGGTCTGTGTAGTCTGGCAGTCATTTCCGTAGCAATGACATCACGAACCAAAAGAAACCCAAACATATAAATAGAAAGCAGGAGTCATCAGCAATGCTTTGTCAAGAGGCTCACTGAAGATGTTACCTAGTATGGTGACGAAATATCTGAGAATGAACCTTCCAGCTCAGCGAGGAAACCTACATCCAGAATATGTAGAATTTCTTTGGATTTTCCTTTATCTTATCTGCCAAAGCCATGTCACATCCCCTTTTAGCACTCCTGATTTCTCTCTTAAGTATACTCCAATATCCTCCATACTCCTCAAGGAATTCACTTGATCCCAGCTGCCTTTACATGTCACATGCCTCCTTTATGTAGACTAGAACCTCAATGACTCGAATCATCCAGGATTCCCCGCACCTGCCAATCTTGCCCTCCACTCTAAAAGGAACATGCTGGCTCTGAATCCTCATTAATTTACTTTTGAAAGCTTCCCTCTGATCAGGCATCCCTTTGTCTGCAAATAGCCACTTCCAAACAACTTTTGAAAGTTCCTGTCTCAGACCATCAAAATTGGTTTTGCCCCAGTTTAAAACTTTAACTTGTGGACCAGACCTATCCTTTTCCATAGTTATTTTAAAACTGATGGCATTGTGATCACTGGCCCCCAAATTGCTCCACTGCTAACACTTCCGTTACTTGCCCTGCCTTATTTCCCAAGAGGTCAAGTTTTGCCCCATCTCTAGTAGGGCATGAGAAATTCTTCCTGAACACACGAAACAAATTTCTCTCCATCCAATCCCTTGACATTACAGTAGTTCCAGATGATGATAGGAAACTTAAAACCCCTTAGTATTAAAACCCTATTATTTTTGTAGCTAACTGTGATCTCCTGACATATTTGCTCTTCAATCTCCTACTGACAATTTGGGCACCAATTCTGTTAAAGTGATCTCCTTTTTATTTTTCAGTTGCACCCTTATAGCTTCAGTGAGTAAACCCTCAAGAATTACCTCTCAGTACTGCCGTGATGTGCTCCCTAATCAAAAACGCAACCCCCTCCTCTCTCGCCTCCCTGTCTATCCTTCCGATAGCATCTGTACCCCAGAACATTGAGCTGTCAATCATGTCCCGCACACAGCCATGTTCCTGTAATAGCTATGATATCCCAGTCCCATTTACTGATCCATGCCCTGAGTTAATTTGTCCTTCCTGTTAGGAGGAACATTGAAATAAATGTTGCATTGAAATAAATGCAGTTTAACCCAGTCTTTCCTTGCTTCATGCCATGGGCTTGTCTGCCCTGTCTATTATCAGCACTGGGATTACCAACATTACCATTGCTACTTAACTTGCTCTCATTAACTTCAGTACTGTCCTTAACCTTCTCCTTCATTTCTGCACTACTTTGGATCCTATCCTCCTGACAGACTAGTTTAAACTCTCCCAGTGGCTCCGGCAATCTTCCTGCCAAGATATTGGTCTCCCTCCAGTTCAAGTGCAACCTGTCGCCTTGTACAGGTCACCTCTGCCCTAAAAGAGATCCCAATAATCGAAGAATCAGAATCCCTGACCCCTGCACCAGCCCTCAAGCCACACATTCATCTGCCAAATCCTGTGATTCCTACTCTCACTAATACATAGCACTGGAAGTAGTCCAGACATTACTACACTTGCAATCCTACATTGTAACTTTCTGCCTAATTCCTCTTCAGGATCCTATCCCTTTTTTCTACCTATGTCATTGATACCAATGTGTACAATGACCTCTGGTTAGTCATCCTCCCCCTCAATAACCTCATGCAACTGCTCAGAGACGTGTGCTTGACTCAAGCAAAAAGGAGGCAACACACCATTCTGGTGTCTCGAAAATTCTTTGTGTGTAGTCACCATCCTGAATAACCTTGTATTGAACATGTGCACACGGCAAACCTCCCCAGGAACAGCCATTTTATCATGACCAGGTAAACTGCTTTTTTTGCAATCCAGGACAGTCTGCACCTGCGGGCAGTAAAACAGAGGCTACACTCAGGTTTTGGCTGATAAATTAGCAACTACCATTTTCACAGCACCAAGCAATAACCATAGTCAGATAGTGTGCTGCACAGCTTTAGTAGGAAATTCATGGACAACATTTACAACCAGATCAGCAAATCAAGATTTGACTCATCATCAATGATGAGATAAAACCAGCTGAGATGGTGAACAATCGGCCTGCTTAATAAACGGACATTTTACTCGCGATGAGAGTATCGAACAGCATTCTTTATTTTGAGGTCAAATTGGATGTGATTCTAGTCCCACAACAGTGTGGTTAACATTTTGATTTACAAGGAACTCGGTTTTATTCAAAGACCACAGAAGGTGGTCTACTTCTCCAGCACTGTTGGACAAAGAGAGAAGTACAATAAATAGCAGGTTTGGTCAAAACACCTAGATCAACAATTAGAAGTTAAGAAGAAAATGATTTCTCCCATGAGCATTCTGCCAGCAAACTAATGAGCATTCAACATGCCTGACTAAATGTGTTTGTTTCAGCAACAAGAACTAATAGTCCCACTGGGAAGGTGATGGGGGTGCTAAGGGAGAGTTCTTCAAGGATAAGAAGGAAATTTCTGCAGCATTTGGATCATTATTTCTGACGGAGTCAGTGCCTGTGGCTGAGGTTGACATTATTCCTCAAAATAAAATGAGACGGCCGATCATTTTGCAGATAGAAGACATTTACTACCCAGTTCTTGCGGCTGTTGGTGTTCCTGGTAAATAGGAAAGCTTTGTTAGTAAATGTGTGATAGGCTTTTCCACAGAAAAATGTGTGTCTCTGTTTTCTTCAGTTGTTAATCGAAATGCTATGACTTTCCAGAACTTCAGCTCCTTCCTTCCAGATTTACATCATGCATATTGTTGTTTCATCTTGGAACTTGCTCTAGTTTCTTGTGATCTTCAGTTCCTTTTTCCATGTGAAGGATATTACACTGAAGATGTCAGCTGGGACTCAGATAGCACAAGCTGTGCTCTGAGCCAAAAGGTTGTAGGTTCGAATCCCCATCAACATTTCATGCAGGCTGGCCCTCCCACTACAAACCTAACTGAAAGCTGCCCTGCCTGAGGCACTGTCTTTCAGATGAGATGTCAAACTGAAGCACTGTCTGCCCTCTCAGGAGCTTTACAAAGATCCTCGAGTCCTATTCTGAAGAATAGTGCAGCAGTTCCATCCATTGCCTTTGCTAATCTTTATTCCCCACTCAAAACCTGACTGGGACACAGTACCTGCACATGATCTCCTTGCTGTTTGTGAATCTTTTGTGCATTTTCTGCTTTGTTCATGATGTTAAAACAGTGGCTAGATTTGAGAAGTTATGTTGTACTTTTATCCAATGCTTCCCATTGTGTGTTACTGACCAGATCGTATTGGGTTTGCAGTCTTTCTATTCATCTGTGTCAGTAAGGTTGAGCTTTCTGACCTCTTTAACACACTGAAATTTCTCCCTCCTAAAAAAGCCTTAGATCAGCTGCTTGAGACTGTCTGGGGTTCATATTTCCTTAAGGTACACTTCCTTCTTTCATGTTGAGATGTTGATTAGCATTGTCAGGGCTATTTAAGGAAGACAGAGAGAAAGAAGAACATCAATCATTATTGTTTCTGCAAACACTTGTTGTGCATGGTGGGTGAGGATTGCACAATGTAATTCAATGTCTAATGCAGCAGCACTGTCACATCAACCAGCCAGCAGTAAACCTGATCATTAAATCCCTTTGTTTCTCTTTCCCACTAGTCAATCTGGTGGCCATTATCATCCTGTCTCGAGGGAGCTGTGGTCTCTCCAACTGTATCACTTATTATATGATTGCCATGGCAGCGGCGGATATAATGGTGATAATCTTTGATGTGATATTGACTCAAATTAATAATATTTATTTTCCATATTGCTTCCTGGATATAACTGTTGTGTGTAGGCTCAAAACTGTTCTACTGTATATGTCTACTGACAGCTCCCTCTGGTTAACAGTCGCTTTCACCTTTGATCGCTTCGTGGCCATTAGTTTCCAGGAACTGCGATTAAGATACTGTACAGGGAAAACTGCAGCTACAGTTATAACAGTTGTATGTACTCTGTTCTGTGCAAAAAATATTCCTGTGTACTTTGTCTACGTATCTCTGTACACGTATAATAATGTGCCATGGTTTTGTGCTATACATCCATACTATGCTTTTGATCTCGGATGGCAGGTGTTTGAGTGGCTGGATTCAATCTTAACCCCATGTCTTCCACTTCTGTTGATTCTTCTGCTCAATGCTTTGACCATCAAACACATTTTAGTGGCTGGTAAAGTTCGCAGGAGGCTTCGGGGTGTTAGCAACAACGAGAAGCACGCTGATCCAGAGATGGAGAGCCGAAGAAAATCCATCATTTTACTCCTGGCTGTTTCAGGCACCTTTCTATTATTATGGATCACATATGTTTTACATTTTCTGATTTATAAATTTATACCTCTTGAAACAGCAAATGGTTTCAATAGTCCTGCAAATATTTTTGAAGAAGTTGGATTTATGCTTCAGCTTTTCAGCTGCTGTACAAACACCTTTATTTATACACTGACTCAGACTAAATTCAGAATGGAATTGATGAATATGGTCAAATATCCTTGGATACAATTTGTTAAGTGCCTGAATTAAAATGAATAATTGGAGTTGACTCAATTGGAAGCATAAATTCTGACTAAGTAATTCATCTTTCAGCCTTTGGAATTGTGCCAACCCTTGGTAAGAGGTAATAAAGAAATCCAATCTAAGGTGCCCTTTCCTGTGCAACTCTCCGATTTTCACCCTGTCTGATATTTATCCCATTCCCTTTTTTAATGCTTGGATTTGATTTGTGATGTCACTGTTTCTGGCAAGGCATGGCAAAGTGTAGAATAGAGCAGCACAGGAACAGGCCCTTCAGCCCCCCATATCCATGCTGACTATGATGCCATTCTAAACTAATTCCTGTCTATGTGTCTGAAGGTCCCTCATTCCCTTCTTGTTCTCTGACCTGTTCTGATCAATATTGTCTCCTTAAACTGATTGTATAATCCTGTCATAAGAACCACCATGCAATTTTCTGACCCACTTTAAGTTGTGCCTTTCCTGAGCAGTTCATGTTCTGCCGCAATGCCCCAGCTCCTCTCAGTTACCTTTCCTAGTTAAAAATCACACAACACTAGTTATGGTCCAACAGGTTTAATTAGAAACACACTAGCTTTCGGAGTGATGCTCCTTCATCAGGTGATAGTGGAGGGCTCAATCCTAACACAGAATTTATAGCAAAAATTTACAGTGTGATGTAACTGAAATTATACATTGAAAAATTGGTTGTCTGGTAAGCCTTTCATCTGTTAGAATACAGTGAGAGTTTCACTTCTTACATGTGTAATTACATGAAAGAAGTGAAACTCTCACTGTATTCTAACAGATGAAAGGCTTAACAGACAATCAATTTTTCAATGTATAATTTCAGTTACATCACACTGTAAATTTTTGCTATAAATTCTGTGTGTTAGGATTGAACCCTCCACTACCACCTGATGAAGGAGCGTCGCTCCGAAAGCTAGTGTGCTTCCAATTAAACCTGTTGGACTATAACCTGCTGTTGTGTGATTTTTAACTTTGTACATCCCAGTCCAACACCGACATCTTCAAATCATGATTACCTTTCCTAAGTTGTCATTAGTTTGTGAAGACAGAGAATGATTGCTCAGGGGTTCATAACCCTTTCACCCTGAGCCGTTTGCACTCAACTTTCCAACAGTGTTAGATGTACAACATTCAGGAACAGACACACTGGGGTTTTCAGTCAATCCCTTTGTCTTGTGCAGGAAAAGCGAGGCCAATGTCAGTGTCAGATTGAAACCTAAAGCAGAAAGTGCTGGAAAAACTAATACAATTTGCCTTCACAAGTGGGACCTTTAGAACAGCAGTTCAGAAGCATCAAAGCTGATTCAAAACAGTAACTCTGTCTGTACAGGAAGAAACAATGTTGACCTGCTCAGTTTTTCCATCAATAACTGTTTTTATTTCAGAATTCCAGCATTAGCAGCATTTCCCTCCTATTGCAGTGTCCTAACTATTGCTTTGTATGGCTCATTAGCTCAATGAACAAGCTTGGGAGCTAGATACACGTCTTATTATCTTACACAGGCTGCTCATTGTCATCTTTTATCAAACTGGAGAACCTCAACAAGTATTACAGCACATTATACTAGTCTTTCTGTATCAGCTATTTTTATTCATCTTTTCGATTGTACAGTTTAATTTTGCTTTCGTAACATTTAAAGTGTAAAATGTCTATGGGCGATGTATGAACAGAGTCCCAGTTCAAGGATGAAGTTGTCAAATATGAACAATCATTTGTGGTGTGTATCATTGCTGCCTTTTGCATTGTTCTATAGCCTGAGGGGTTTTAGTGCTGAGAGTATGCTTTCACTGCATTATGTGCCTAACACAGAACAAGTAAAACACATGACTCAGCCCTATAGCTGTGAATCTCAGTGCAATACAATGAAGGCCCTTCCTACCATCAATACTGACTGAGGTTAAAGGCTGTGTTTCCTCTCTTACCTATCTTAGTTAGTTGCAGATGAATTACCTTTATTTAAAAGTCGCTATTTCTCAAAGGAATATCTTTCTGAGAGTTATGAAATACCTCCTACCCTTTAGTTCCCAGTCCACTTTGGGCCAAACTTGTCCTCCATCAGTCTGAATGATCTTTTTTTTAAGTTTTAGGCTCTCATCTCTCCCTTCAACCTAATAGTCTCAGGTGTAAAGATCACTCTTTCTTCTACGACGACATTTACAATGGGATCATATCTCAATCAAATTTTGTTGCAAATTACCAGATCTAAAATTATCCTGTGGGCAGTTGCTTCCACAATATAGTGTCTTAAGAAACTATCTTAAACACACTCCATGAACTCCTCGTCAACATTAGCAATTTGTTTTGCCCAATCTCTATGAAGATCAAGTTTACTCAATAATATTGCATGATGTCTTACAAGTTTGCATTATTTATTATTAAAACCAAAAATTATTCCCACTAAAGACTTAATTTTCTCACTACTTCTTATCTCCACCCAGCCTGATCCTATGTCTTGAGAAATGATCTTGTCTCAGACCCTCACAGTAGCATTGAGCTCACTATTTCACAGAGCTATCACATTTCTGTATTCTTTCTGCCTATCCTTCAAAAATGTGAAGTGAGCTTTAAATTCCCTTCCCAGCCTTGATTACCTTCCAGCCGTGCCTTTGAAATAGTTACCAAATCATACTCATCCATTGCAGACAGTACAGACTGCAGATACTGGACGCCAGAGTCAACAGATGTGTACCTGGAAAGGCTCAGCATGTCAGACAGCAACCGAGGAGCAGGAAAGTCAATGATGTGTGCTGAAACCTTTGTTCAGGACTTGGTGGGTGGTGGTGGTGGTAGTGGTGGTGGAGGGGGGGGGAGTTGTTTGATGCTCAGAAGTAAATAGAAAGACAAGGGTGGGGCTGGAGGAAGGGTATATACTATAGTGATTAGGTGGATGCAGGTAGGGAGTTATTGTGATCAGTCAGTAGGAAAGGTGGAGCGGATAAGTGAGTAGGAAGATGGACAGGTTAGGTAGGTCAGGAAAGCGAGAAGCGGGGAGGTGATAGAGATGGGATAAGGCTAGGAGTTGAGAGATTTTGAAGCTGTGAAGTCAATATTCATCTCA